>NW_005871119.1:3252471-3359143 GCF_000147115.1 Myotis lucifugus | reverse complement strand
CTCTTCCTGGGGGGCCTGTCGATTTCCCACTGCCTATCCAATAATTACTAGGTCGGTTGCCTCCTATGTTTCTTGGTTCCCTGATGGTTATGAAGAGGTTTTTAAAAATTTTTAAGGGGATGAGTTTTTCAAAAAAGTCGAAGTGCCCTTGGAGATAACCCAAATGTTATATTTGCAGTTGGAGGTCCCATGGTGTTTGGTGGTTTGGCTTCTGGGGGGTCTCAAAAAAGGTGTTGGCGATTTTCGAGGGGCGCTATCGATGTAAGGGGGGGCATTTGGGGACACCCCGGCGGACGGGGGGGGGGGGGCAGTTGGGGGTGATCAGGCTGGCAGGGGGTCAGTTAGGGGCAATCAGGCAGGCAGGCAGGTGAGCTGTTAGGAGCCTGTGGTCCAGGATTGTGAGGGATGTCCGACTGCTGGTTTAGGCCCGCTCCTGGGGATTGGGCCTAAACTGGCAGCCAGACATCCCCTGAGGAGTCCTGGATTGGAGAGGGTGCAGGCTGGGCTGAGGGGACCCTCTCTCCCTCCGTGCACGAATTTTGTGCACCGGGCCTCTAGTTACAAGTATAAATGTTTATGTGGAATCTCCTGTTTTTTAAAATGTTAGTGCATTAAACAAAAACAAAAAAGCTGTTCAAGTTTATCAAGACATGTCTGTGGCCACCAGCTTGCTGCCTTGGCTCTCCATGCTGCCCACTTTGATGGAGATTGACTCCTTGTTGCAGAAGATGCCTCTTCATAAATCTATTGACTATGGATGTGCTTAAGATCCACATATTCACTTATTCATGTAGATCTGTGTGCTCAGAACTGGTGCTTGCTCCAAATAAGACACTAAAATTTTAACTTAAAAGTGTGGTTATACTCAACTAAATACAAGGAAGATACTTCAATGCTACACGATTCTACAGGGTACCAGGGGCTATTCCAGTGTGGTTCCTCCCCCCCCCACCCCCACTCACTCCCCAATTTGCTCTGGGGAAGAGATGATGTAATAAATATTTCTGTTTATTTTGTATGAAGCTAAATACTCAAATGTTGAGTGCATTAAAAAAAAATCAAAATCAGCAATTCAATTACTTTTCACTATTAGAAGGGCCAGGAATGAGCTTGTTAAGATGGATCTGCTTTGTTGTAGCTTGCTCTGCTGGCAATGTCTAAATGAATTAAATGAGTCAGAGTCCAAGAAATCTCACAGGCAGCTTTAATATCCTGTCAGAAAATAGCTAACTGAGTCAAACATCAGTACTTCTTTTTTCTTGGCTCATCTTTGAAGTTTGTGGATTTACATTTTAATCTTAATATTACTCCTAACATATTCTTAAGATTGGGAATTTGAGTGTCCAGTCTTCTAAGTTAGTGATTTGCTAGTTCTTAAAAGTTGACCACATAAAAATGCCATCTCTCCTCTGAGGCAATTTCTTTACCCTCATTTCTAGCAGACCCCTGCCACAGTTTTGTTTTCTGTTGTTGTGCAACCAGCAACTTCCCAAATTTTCATTTTGAGATTTTTCATTTTTAGTACGCACGATGGAAAAGGATATGTAATATGTCACAGCATGATTCTCTGAGTCACATATGGAGGGAATGTGGTTCTGTTGTGTGTCATGTGACATTCTGTAAAATATCCTATGGCTGAGAAACTTATGTCATAAAGCAATCCAGAAATGAGGTCAGCCTTTTCTCTACTGGGGAGGCGTTGGAGCTCTTGGGAATGTATTTTACTGTTATTCTCGTCAGTTCCTCTTTTAAGAGCTGACTAGTGGATTAAACACCCCTGGGCAGGAAGTAGAGTGTTTTTCTGTTACAAAAAAGATCCTCTTCTACTAGGATGAGTCTTTCCAAAAGTAAAATACCGTGTGGTCATGTGTCAGGTATTTAGTAGGTTGAAGGCTGTAATGTTAAAGAAGTGGCAATTTTCTACTTCAAGAGTACAGTATATGAGTACCTAACGTGCTACAAAGAAAAGAAGAAATATCGTCTCATTTTAAAGATATCTTTGCTCTTAGAGTATAGCAAGTTGGGCATCATGGGCTCTGACATTGGTGGCTTATTAATTACAAATGTAAAATACAACTCCACATAGAGTAAATATAGAGGTTCAGACACTTCAAGTTCTGGAAACTATCATATCCCATAAATAGGAACCAGCTACTGGCTTCTCATGAAATTCATAAAGGCACCTAGAGCAGGTTTCCAGTCACTTGTCAAGCTTTTTCTTTCCACGTGAGTGCTCTGTTCTCACTGAGTATTTCCTGGGTTGATACAGTTTCTTAGTACCAGACTTGTAGACTTCTGTATTTCTGGTAAGCATGGTCTTTTTCCCCTACAAACAGGGATTTCCAATCTTCCCACATTGGCATTAAGTAGATTTAATCCTCGACCCCTTGTATTTAGTTTTATTTTGACCATAAAATGTATAAATGCTAATCACTTTATAGTCCTATATATCCCTCCCTTATTCTATTCTCTTCTCCTCTCCAGAGGCAACCATTGTTCTCATTTTTAAATACAATATTATGTTTAGTCCCCCCAAACATGTAGTATTTTGTATATTTTTACACTATATAAAAATATCATGTTCATGTATTCTTCTAAAAAAAGTTTTTACATCTTTACATAATTAAACATAATAATTTCTCCCTCACAAGTCAAGAGAAACTTTTCCTGTAGACTTAAAAATTCTTTGTGGGAACTTTCAAGGTGCATACCTATGTAACCAGCAATGTCAGCTCTTGACCAGTTAAATACTCATACCTATGTACAAGTATAAATATACAGGGTATTTGTTGCAGCACTGTTGTAATAACAAAACTAATACTCAAGGTTAAATTATAGTCCAAACTATACAGCCACTAAAAGGAATGAATTAGATCTATATTTACTGATCAGAGGTAAAGCTATAAGACATATTATTAAATAAAAAAGCAATTGCAAAACAATTAGGATTATACCATTTCTGTTTTAAAACTATATTTCTATGTGATTTTTATATAGCATTATAACTTTATAGACAGTTTTTCAAGTAAACATTGAAAGCTGATAACAGTGATTATCTTTAGGAGGTCAGGGAGGACTTGATATTACCAGTATTAATTGAATTTTTTACAAGAAATGTATATGTTAAATTGATTAATTAAAAATCTAAATAGAATTTAAAGTTTATATAAAAATATGTGAAAAAGTCAATGTAACATTTTCAGGGAAGGATAATTACACTCTGATTTGAAGTAAGAGATTAAAAGTATCCCAGCAGCCCTGGTCTGTTTACTCAATGGTTAGAACATCAGCCCACAGATGGAAGGATCATGGGTTCTATTCTCAGTCTAGGGCATGTTCCTTGGTTGCAGGTTCAATTCCTGGCCCACTAGGGACACATGCAGGAGGCAACCAGTCGATGTGTCTCTCTCATCTCTCTCTCTCTCTCTCTCTCTCTCTCTCTCTCTCTCTCTCTCTCTTCCTCCTTCCTTCCCTCCCTTCCACTTTCTCTCTAAAGATCAATGGGAAAAATATCCTCTGATGAGGATTAAAAATAAACAACAACAAAATGACCCCAACAAATGATTAGCTTAAATGGCCTCAAGGAGAATAAATAAACTGGGAAACTGAACTCGATGTCTATCTAAATACCTAACCCAAACCCCTTAATTTTACAGAATGTATGTGTAGGTATAGTCATATCAGAATTAAAAAAAAAAAAAGAAGAAGAAGAAAAGGAGAGGCTGGGAGCTTCTGTCTCCGGGGGGCTTGGCCAGCCTGAAAACAGCCATCAGCCCCTCACCCAGGCTGGCCAGGCACCCCAGCAGGACCCCCACCCTGAAGGGGGTGTGACCAGCCTGCAAACACCCATCAGCCCCTCACCGAGGCTGGCCAGGCACCCGAGCGGGACCCCCACCCTGATCCAGGACACCCTTCAGGGCAAACCAGCTGGCCCCCACCCATGCACCAGGCCTCTATCCTATATAATAAAAGGGTAATATGCAAACTGATCCTAACAGCAGAACGACTGGGAATGACTGGTCACTATGACACACACTGACCACCAGGAGGCAGACGCTCAATTCAGGAGCTGCCCCCTGGTGGTCAGCGTTCTCCCACAGGGGGAGCTCTGCTCAGCCATAAGCCAGGCTGATGGCTACCAGTACAGCGGTGGTGGTGGGAGCCTCTCCTGCTTCCTCAGCAGTGCTAAGGATGTCCGACTGCAGCTTAGGCCTGCTCCCCGCTGGCAAGTGGACATCCTCCGAGGGCTCTTGGGCTGCCAGAGGGATGTCTGACTGCCATCTTAGGCCCAGTCCCCCGGGGAGCGGGCCTAAGCCAGCAGGTGGTCGTCCCCCAAGGGGTCCCAGACTGTGAGAGGGCACAGGCCAGGCTGAGGGACCCCCCTCCCCCGAGTGCACAAATTTTTGTGCACCGGGCCTCTAGTTGATTTAGAAAAGCAGCATTAACCTGAGGCCATTATCCTTAAGTAAGATATTCCAAAGAAAGTAACCCACCAGGTCGGGGATGTTCCTGGGGAGGGTAGAGCAGTCTGAGAGAGAAATGCAGTCAAACTAAAGGAGTAAGGCAGCCCTGTCTAGAAGGGAGAAACACTAAAGAATGCCACTGCCAGAGAAAGACCCTTCTTTTAGCAACTGGGAACTCTAGCTTGCCTGCCTGCTAGGTGCAAAGGCGACATAAAGGGAAGCTTCCCAGTGAACAGGCTGCTCCCAGTTACATGAGGCCTGCATTCAACTCGGCCTTTCTAGGGGAGAAAACTCACATCAGCTACCAGATAATCAAAGGAGTTTCTCATTCAAAGACATAAATGGACAACAAAAGATAATCAGATATTTAAGGAAAAGCAGCTAAATGAAAGGAAGGGCCAATAGAAACAAACAAGTGAGTATACAAACTGACCCCAGAAGAAGCAGAGAAAATTAAAGGACACAGAACTTTAAAAATAATAATTCTCAGTGAAATTTTCATGGGGGAGAGTGCAAAGAGAAGTCAATAAAAGCTTATTAGGAAACAAAGCAATTAGAGAACATGGAAGAATTTTAGAAGTTAAAAATATAATTGTCCTTGAGGGTGTACCTCAACATCTAGGTAGCAAACTGGGCAAGAGGAAGACAACAGGGGATCCAGAAAACAGAAGCCTCAGTCCAGGAGAGCAGTCAAGGGAGTCCTAGGAAAACAGCTAAGCAGCTTGCCAAAAGAGCAGCCAGTACAGAACAGGCCAGGAGGATGATGGAAGAAGGTAGGTAGATAGATCCTTAGGAGGAGTGTCTTCAGGAAAATGACAAGCGACTGGAGAATAGATGGTATGATAAGTATGAAAAAAGCATACTGTGATAATTGGATATGATGGAAAAAGGAGAAGGAAGTAAGATTGATAAGATGACCATGATCTGAATATTAAAAAGAAAAAATATAGTCCAATTTTAAGCAATTAGTATAAAAATAAATTCCATTTGTCCTTGATTTTAGGGCCACTAAAAGAAGGCTACTCACTAGATGGTTTTAAAATAGTTCTTATATAATGTATAAGACATTAGAGCAGGGGTAGCAAACCAAGGCCCATAGACCAAATCTGGCCTACTTCCTGATTTTTTAAAATAAAGTTTTATTGATACATAGTTATGTTCACTCATTAGGTACTGTCTGTGGCTGTTTATGCTAGAACAGAATTGAGTAGTTGTGATAGAGACTGTATGGTCCAAAAAAAGTACAGATTAACTGCCCTTTATAGAAAATGTACTCCTGCATTAGAGAAACATAAATAAAAGGAAAAAGTGCCATCTGCTTAATAAAAGAAGGGGGGGAAAAACCAAACCAGAAAAACAAAAGAAAAAATACTGTATAGAAAAATATAAATTAAGATCGTAAGAATAAGCCCAAACATATTAATAATGAGTATGTATGGGTTAAATTCATCAGATTGGAAAAAGTATCCAATGACAGAATTTATAAGAATCTCACTTGGAATAACGTGCCACAGAAACATGGAAAATGGTGAAATGAACAAAAATGTACTAGCAAAATGTGATCTCTAAAAACAATGCAGAGGATTCTGGGAAAATGGTGGCGTGGGAAGCACCAGGAATCTGTCTATCTTCCCACCTAGACAATAGTTGCACTAGTAGAATCTGTCTGGTGTTACTATTTTGGAACTCTAGAGTCAATTAAAAGTGTCAGATAATTTACTTAACTCAGTTAATGACAGAAACAGTAAAATATTACAACTGGTTCAAAGGAAAATCCAACAAGGAAACATCTTAAGAATTGACAAATGGATGCAAACTGGCAAAATTGATCAATATCTATAGGCAACAATCAGTTGCATAACTCTGGACACTATTTGATTACTATAAACAAGACTTATTTGCATTACTATCAGTTTTCTAAAACTTAGAGTTGTAAAGTTGCTGAAAGACCATGAAAAGCTGAAATAACCCCGACGAGTGCACTAGACAGGACATCCAATATGTTTATGTCTCCCTACACTAATCCACACCCCCTACCCCATGCCTTCCAAGGGTGTATTAGAATGTGTTTAAAGTGAGAAGTTTGACATGGCTGAAAATGATCTACTGTAAAGGCAAGAGGCATTTGAAGTTGGTGATTCTCTAGAACCTGTGACTGTTATGTGACAAAAGAGAATTAAGATAGTAGAATTAGCCCAGCTGGGTGTGGTTCAGTGGTTGAGCATCAACCCAGGAACCAAGAGATCACTGGTTCAATTCCTGATCGCGGCATATGCCAGGGTTGCAAGCTCAATCCCCAATAGGGGATATGCAGGAGGCAGTCGATCAATGATTCTCTCTCATCATTGATGTTTCTCTCTCTCCCTCCCTCCCTCTCCCTTCCTCTCTGAAATCAATAAAAATATATTTTTTAAAAAGATAGTAGAATTAAACTTGCTGATCAGCTGACTGTAAAATAGGGAAATTATTTTGGATTATCTGGGTAGGTCCCATGGTTCTTAAATGTGGAAGAGGAAGCTAGAAGAGAAGCTCAGAGTGATAGGATATGAAAAGAACTCCACCTACTGTTTCTGGCTTTGAAGATAGAAAGAGGCCAAGAGCCAAGGATTGTGGGTGGTTTCTAGATAGATGCTGGAAGAGGCAAACAAATGGATTTTCCCCTAAAGAATCCCCCAGAAAGGAATGCAGCCCTGACTCCTCGATTTTTAGCTGAGACCCATTTCAGACTTCTGAACTACTGAACTGTAAGATGATAAACTTATGTTGATTTGAGCCTCTGACTTGCCGTCCTTGCTCATTACTCAGCAGGATCCTTGTGGTTATACCAGACCCACATGAAAAATCCAGGGTAATTTCCTCATGTCAAATTCCTTTCACTTAATCACATCTGCAAAGGACTTTTGCCATGTAAGGTAACATTCTCAGGTTCTAGGGATGTGGACATCTTTGTGGGACCATTATTCTGACTATCACAAAACTGACTCTGTCTCAACAGTTTTTCTAATATTTTATGTGTTTACATTTACATAACATCTTGAAAGAATTCCTTACTCTTTCAACTCACTAATTTGATCACTTATGTTCATTCTGTTAATCAGTTTTTAATCTTAGTAATCTTGTTTTTAATTTCTAAGAACTCTGATTTGTGTGTAGTTTGTGTGAACACCACTCCCTGAATCTTTCTAAAAATACGACTTATCCCTTTTAAATATTTTGTTCTGTTTTCTTAACTCTTTACTTGGGAGTTAATTCTTCCCTTTGTTGGAGTTTATTTTTTCTCTGCTGTAGGTTTCTCTCCTATGGTTGGTGACTTTTCATTTCCAGAGTATACTTTTAGATGACTATTTAGTAACATGGTATTTATGTTTAGGGTAGTTCTCTCCCCCACCTTCCACTCCCCCGTCCAAGTGAGAGTTCATTTCCAGTGGTGGAATACAGGTTGTACTTTCGGGAGTTCTGGTTGCTGTAAGAGGGTGGGAGAGAGGCTGCAGGCTGGGCAAAGGGTCTTTTAGACTGTGCCGTAGAGCACAGGGATGAAGGGTGGGCTCCAATTCCAGGTCAACTGGGTAAATCCTTGTTCTGCTACATGCAGCTAGGAGATTTTGGAAAATTTACCTAACTGCTCTGTGCCTCAGTTTCCCTGTCTCTAATATTGGGAAAAGCAGTACCTACCTCATAGAATTATGAGGATTAAATGTCATCAGTTCATATAAAGCTCTTAAGACAGTTTCTGGCATATAGTAAGAATTCAATTTATGTTAGCTATTGTTTTCTAGTAATTGTTTGTGAACATGTGCACTTATGGTTTTATTTTATTAATATGTGGGTTTTTATTTTATTTTTTAGAGAGAGAGGGAGATAGATAAGAGAGAAACATCAATTGGCGCCTCCTGCTCGCCCCCTACTGGGGACTGGGCGTGTGTCCTGACTGGGAGTTGAACCCATGACCTCTGAGTGCACTAGTTGACGCCCAACCAACTGAACCACACCAGCTGGGCTGTGGTTTTATTTGTGAGCAAATGCTGGAGTCAGCTGATCTGAGCCCATTCTTCTGCCAACCACCTATTGGCTGCTGCTTCTCTTTGTTCACACTGCCTCTGATTGTGAGATTATTCTTGGAGGAAATTCTTCCCTTGCCTCTGATTTCTTCTTCAATTAACAGTTTGATTTATAGCTTTCTATAAAGTTTCTATTCATATATAAGTATATATCATGTACAATATGTAGTGACTTATATATAGCATTCTTTCCTTTTTTTTCTAACACATTTACCTGCAACTTTCTTTTCAGTTTTACTGTATTTTAGACATATTTTTATATCAAAATGTATATATGAGTTTAAGAAAAAAAAGATGCAAATATTTTATAAATGGTACTAGGGCAATAGTTTAGGTATTTGGGACAAAATAAGGCTAATTAAGGAATTAAAATATAAAATGTCATAAGCTTTCCAGAGATAAATAGAATTACAAAGAAAGAAATCATTATAGGGGATGGGAGGCCTTGATTTGACCACATAAGAGAGTTCTTCAAGAAAGTGAACTGAGCCCTGGCCAGTTTGGCTCAGTGGTCAGTGTTGGCCCTCAGACTGAAGGACCTCGGGTTTGATTCCAGTCAGGGGCATGTACTTCAGTTGCAGGCTTGATCCCTGGCCAGGTCAGGGAGTGTGGGGGAAGCCAATGGATGTGTCTCTCTCACATTGATGTTTCTCTTCTCTCCCCCTCCCTTTCACTTTTTCTAAAAAATTAATGGACAAAAATATCCTCGGGTGAGGATTAACAAAAAAGAAAAGAAAAGTGGACTGAGTCCACATTTTACAGCCTCTCCTTCATCCTAGATCCCATTAAAATGACAGTATATAGCCCTAACTGGTTTGGCTCAGTGGATAGAGCATCGGCCTGCGGACTGAAAGGTCCCAGGTTCGATTCCAGTCAAGGGCATGTACCTTGGTTGCAGGCACATCCTCAGTGGGAGGTGTGCAGGAGGCAGCTGATCGATGTTTCTCTCTCATCAATGTTTCTAACTCTCTATCCCTCTCCCTTCCTCTCTGTTAAATATCAATAAAATATATTTTTAAAAAATGACAGTATATATTTTAAAAACAAAATACCTAGCAACTCTGGAGATCTGGGAGGAGCCTACCAGTAGGACAGGGTAGCAAGAGGTGTCTAGAACTCATAAAGTCAAGACAAACAGATTAATCATGAGACAACAGAGCTGAGGGACTGGTATAGAGGCTAAAGAGGGTCCTTCAAAAAAGTGAACTTCCCCAGGGAGAACTGCAGAATATTATCACACCAGAGGCTGTAAGGACTAGCAGCCTGAGCAGCTCATAGACAGTTGGCTGAAGACCTGGGTCAGAACCAGCCATTCAACATTTACGCTTGGATAAAATCACAGGTGCAATCCTTTAAACTGGAAATTCTAACTGGAAATTCAGAAACCTCAAGTTACCTCAACAATGGGCAGGGGTGGGGGAACTGGTGTGGAGAATTTCTTTTATAACACTGTCATTGAAAATAATAGCTAATATATCATTAATGATATTGTTTGTCAGTGCCACACTGATTTGATTATTTTAACTTCATAACATGTTCAGTAGTTTATAGAATTAGTTTCCTCCTACCTACTCATTTTTAAAACGTCCTTAGAGGTTTTTGCTATTTTTCCTTTTACTATCTTATTTCAAAGTCTACTTATCCCCAAATTTAAAAAATAATACATAGTGAATTCCAACTTGGCTTTTTAAAGATTGAGAAAGAGAAGATAATAAAATTACCTCTGGAAACATTTTTAAAAATCAAATATGGTGAGATTTTGTTTGTTTTTTTCCCAAGAAAAATCAAGAGTGAAGAAATCATATTTAGCTGGTACATGACCTCTTACATCATTTAAGTTAATTGAATTAGAAGACAAGTAAATATGTGAAACATTTATCCTTCTGAAACAAAGGTAAATCCTGAACATGCCTGAGTGACTCACATCCCTCCTGAGGTTTAAATCCAAGCAGTCACTTCAGTTTAGGTTCCAGTTAAGGTTTGATTCGGCCCATAGAAGCAACACAAGGGCTGTGTACAGAGTCAGAGCCAGAGTTTCCACTCTGTGTTTTGTAAAGTCAGGGCAATATTTGGGGAATTCAAAGGGATCTTACAAGTACCAGAACCATATAGGCTTGCCTTTGGTTGTGGGTAAGCCTAGTTTGTATTAGATGAAATTTCTAATTAAATTTACTTATGTCTATGTAATCATTTTGAAAGGAAATCAGTGAAGCAGCATTTTAATGGTGCAAGGTGTGTGTGTGTGTGTGTGTGTGTGTGTGTGTGTGAGAGAGAGAGAGAGAGAGAGAGAGAGAGAGAGAGAGAGAGAAAGAGAGAAATCAAGCTATTCAAAGGTTATAACACATATGTACTTACATCCAGGAAGGTATATCATTGAAGCTGCCTTTCTTTGTTCAGGGGGAAAAAAAGACATCTTAATGGCCCATTTCATTGTACTGATGTAAGATAAACAGGCATGGATTTTTGTGAAGGGAAGGTATGAAGAGACAATTTCCCCCCTTAGGCTTGTAAGGCTGGAACTTGAGCTCTGAAGGAAGAACGCATATGCCGACTGACCTTCCACACTACTCCACTTGATGGTTCCTGGGGAAAAGTTGATTAAAT
Source organism: Myotis lucifugus (assembly GCF_000147115.1). Lineage (NCBI taxonomy): Eukaryota > Metazoa > Chordata > Mammalia > Chiroptera > Vespertilionidae > Myotis > Myotis lucifugus. The sequence continues at coordinate 3,348,018 of NW_005871119.1, read as the reverse complement.
TTGCATAGAGGCCAGGGAGCCTCTGGGGAAAGTGGGAAGGAGACCTGATTACTGAGGCGCTCTAGTCCAAGGCCAGGTGGTGGTAAGACTGCAGAGGACTTGGGACATCTTCTGGCAGAGAACAGGCTGGAGCTGGTGCCTGGCACTCCAGACCAGACCCTGGGCTGCTGCGGGAACACTGCATCGTATCACACCTTGTAGGTAAGGACCTAAGCATCTTAGATGAGGCCTTGTGTGCTTCCTCCCTTTGTCCACATTAGCTCCGCTGCTGTCACTAAGGAGTTGGAACCGAGAGCCCAGGTCTGCCACGGAGCGGGGCAACCGCAAACTGGCCAGAGAGGCAAGAGGCTGCCCTTTCCTTGGCCAGCCGGCCAAGCCACTCTCAGAACAGCAGTGGGGATGTGGGTGAAGGCCGATCCAGGTGCAGATGGATCTGAATGTATAAATATTGGGTTCCTGCTTAAATATTAAAATAACCCGGCATTCTGAACTCAAAATCGCTGGACCCCCTCTCCCAGAACCATGGAAATGGCTCCTTTGAGTGAGGGGTCCTGAAGCTTGCACTTGATCAGCACAAGAACTTCTCTGGTCCGGTAGAGTTCCAGCCTACTTTTCGGTATCATCTCCCACCTCTCTGGCCCCACTCTCCAGCCATGTGGGACTACTTGCTGCTTCCCGAGTGTCGCATTCATTTTCATGCCTTCTTACTGTTTCCTCAGACTGGGGTGCACTCCCCCTCCTTTTCCTACCACATAAATTCTTACTCTTTTCAAGTCCCAAATTAAATCTTTTTTTTTTCTTAACCAAATTAAATCTTAATCCTTATATGGTGATGTTTCTAATTCCCCCCCCCATTTGCATTAATTATCCCCACTTTTATGACCATCTTGCTCTTTTAAAAGTATTTCTGTTTCCTCAATTTGAACATTTCTGTCATCTGATTTCCATAATATTGTGTTGTATACACACATATCTCCACCACTGGGCTGTGAGCAGGACTGTCTTGTTCATTATTATCCTCATTCCCTAACATGGAATCTGGCCTATCAGGAGCCCAGGGGAACACAGCCACTCCTGTTGGCAGAGTTTTCCTTTTATTTGCCCTATCCTCAGTGCTCACAGGCAAAACATTTGAGTTGCAAATGGAATTCCAAGATCACTTCTTTTCTTTCTTTCTTTCTTCTTATATATCTTCTATATGCACATACCATTCATTAATCATGTCTTGATGCATTGCTTCCTTTCTGGTACTCAACTCTATTCTGTTTTTACTCTTTTTTTTCAGAGGTCTTAACCTCTCATTATAATATTTAGCTCTTAGGGCTTGTCTCAAATTTTGTTCTTGATAAAAAAAGAAATCTAATTCTGGATATTAGCTTCCCTTTCATTCTATTTCATTTTGAATGGGTTTTACAATCCAGAGGAGTGTTAGCAATCTGAGTCCAGTGAAAATAAGAAATGGTTTTTGACATAGCATAGAATCTGCTTACAGATGATTTAAAGAACTAAATAAGAGGTGAGCTATTTTCTGAGTTGTAAGTGATTTTAAATTGCTGGTGAAAATAGAAGAGTCCTGGCAAAGAAACCAGATGACTTTGAGGGGATAATAGGTGAGAAAGCTTTTCTCATGTGGAGTAGCTATCATATGAGATTATAATTCAACTATAGTTACTAGTGATTGAAGGATATCTGTGTAATGAAATGTGGGTTGATAGCTTTAGTTCATTTTCCAATTGAGAAACGTCAGAATTTAAACAGGCCCCCAAAGGCTACAGGAAGCTCTGTCTTCTAAAGGAAAAACTATCAAATGGGGAAAACTGACTTGGTCCTGGGTTTCCAATGGAGCAATTTTCTTGAAGGCTGGTTTAATCTTCATTCTCTCATAATATAACCATTAAATGAGGAGGTTATACAGTGTTGAGCAGGACTCAGTAAGCAATCAAAAAGGAACAGGGAAAACAAAATGTTCTGACCTAACACATAAATAAACATTTAAGATTCTTAAATGTTTAGATGTTGTCATTATATGCAATTTTAATGGTCAAATTGAAATTGGTGGTATACAAATAACTAAGTGAAAACATTCGAAATCTCCTTTCTCTCTCTTAATTGCTTTAGAGCTAATAAAAATTCAGGGAATTGGGATCCTGTTAATTTAATTCACACAATCCAGTTTTAATTTTAATTAAACCAAAAATATTTTTGAAGGCCTATTAAATGCAAAGTATTATATGTGGTGCTGACAAGAATGCAAAGCTATTACAAGGCTTTTGTGAAAGAAAAAAAGGAAAAATGAGAAGAAACATATGTAGGGGCTGCTTGTAAACTATATAAAATATTTAAAGATCAGTCATAATAATAATCTTTATTATTATTAAACAGACATCCTATGTACCAGGACTCATAATCTAATGGGGATACTGATTTCTAAAAAATTAATATCAAGAAGGCTAGGATGAGTATACAACCAAATTTTATAGAAAATATGAGAGAAAACAAAGTTAATTTAATTTAGAAAAATCTCGAAGGGCTTCTTCAAAGAGGTAACATTTAAACTATTTATTTTTTTAGAAATCACCATAAAGAGAAGGTATGCTGATGTTCTCAGTGTTTCTTTTATTTACTGGTTTTCATATTATTTTGGTAATATGAATGTTTAAATGTAACCAATAAAGAATCACAAAGAATTATTTTCTAATATACTTTTTAAAAAGAAAACTGCCAAGTTGTTTACATCTGGAATATTCCTTCCCAAAAGAGAAAGCTAGAAGAATTTTAAGAATGTGTATTTGTGTTCATTCTGAAAATATTTTTAGACAGATATGTGTGTGCACAGTTGAGTGTCTGTTTGTCTATCTCTTTATCAAAGCTGACCTCTCCACTATAGAAGCATTTCAATCTATATTGATCATTATTCTTTTTTTGTTTTTGCAATTTTTAAAAAATATATTCTTATTTCAGAGAGGAAGAGAGAGGCAGAGAGAGTTAGAAACATCAATGATGAGAGAGAATCATTGACTGGCTGCCTCCTGCATACCCCCTACTGGTGATCGAGCCCGCAATCCGGGCATGTGCCCTTGACTGGAATCGAACCCAGAACCCTTCGGTCTGCAGGCTGATGCTCTATTAACTGAGCCAAACCAGCTAGATCGATTATTATTTTAAATGCTACCTGCTTCTTCTGTTCTATCAAAGGCTGAGAAGATAGAAACATCTGCCTATGATAATAGTTAATGTTTATTAAGTGCTTATTATTTTTAATCACTCTCCAGGTAATTTATCTAATTCTCACTAATAGCTTATGAAGTATGTATAGTTATTATCACTCCCTTTTTTGAAAGTGATTGGGCTGGAATTTGGACCCAAAATAAATGGCTCTAGTGCCTATGTTCTCCATCATAATGCTATATTTCCTTTCTGCAAGTGGTGATTATTCTTAGATCTCTATTCTTCCTAGTGCTTACATCATTCTCGGGATGTTGCTTAGCTACTTGGGGAGACTCAGTTTTCTGTCTGGTTCATTACTATACCATTTCAAAGCAAAGTAGATGCTTTCTGTCAAAGTGAATTTCCATAAAGTAATTCAAGTATTGGAGTATCATTATAAAGTCAGAGATATTTCTTATGGGGAAATATTTCTCGAGAAGTAATGCTATAAGAAATGTTAAAGGGTCTTCTTTAAGAAAAAGATAAAAAAGATAAAAAATATGAATAATAAAAGGCCATAAAAGAGAAAAAATAAAGAAGTAATGATAAAGTTTAGGTAAGGAGGAGGGTTAAGATGGTAGCTACCCAGGTTCATTTGGAACCAATAGATAATTTTTTAGTTCCTGTCTGAGATGGTGATACTTTTCTTTGTAGCACCCTGTTGACTCTAGAATGTCTCCTTTGTATCCGCTTGCTCTGCTCATCACTCCTGTTGGGTCCTGGTTCATACACCAGGACTATCCAAACATCACTCTGCTCCTAATTACTTCCACGCTTACAGTTCTCAGAACTTTTGTACCCATTTTCTGGTATTTCTCTGACACTTGCAGTGTATAATTCAGTTGGTCTGTTATCACACATATCAACTGTAATTGCTACCATTCATTCATTCATTCATTCATTCATCTAACAGACTTTTATTAAGAACGGTGGTGGATTGAATAATTGTGCTCAATTTTGCCCCTCTATTTTCAGTATGTAGCTCCCATCTTTGAGATTGTTTGAAAGCCCCAGAGGCTGAAACATTAGCCATGACTTCCATATTTCAGAAAGCACAAAACAGAGAGGGAGGAATGTAAGCAAAAGAGGAAGGAAAGCAAATCTTCACTGGATTTCAATTATGTCACATTTACTAGAATTACGATCAAAACTAGTGAGAGAGTCTTAAATTTTTAATCTATAAATGCTAGCATGCATTGCTGTCCTGGGTTAAATCAGTACTTTGCTACTAAGCAGAAAAGGGAAAATAGATTTTGGAGAAAGCAAGTAACAATCTCTGCTCACTATAGCTCTCTCATTCTAGTTTCTATTTCACAGTTCAATGTTTCTTAAGTCAGATAGATTGTCCTAACATTGATAATGAATTTTTCCCGAAAACCCACGATTAAATCAATAGAATGTGTTATTGACTTTTTAAAAAATGATAACATATTCGTTTTCTTGGTGAGAATAAAATCAGAGCGCAGTCAGATTTTTAGGATATGGTCAAGCCTTATGAATGACCCCTGCCTCAGGAAAGGAAATACGACTTTTTCAGGATTGAAATATTTGGGTCTGCCAGACTCAGTGTCTATGCCATGAGAGATAAACTCCCCACATTTTTGCTTTAGAGGCTGGCTTTCCTTATCTAGAATCCTCTCATCTCGCCTCCTAAGGAGACATCCAGTTATGGAAGCCTTTGCGTTTGGCTGTCTCTGCTCTGGACCGGCTTCTCTATGATTACCCTCTAGCCACCTTGACTGAATTGTTTGTTGCCAAAGTTTTGCAGCCGGGATGAGTTAAATCTTTTCCTAGGATGGATGACTTCTACAGATGACTACTTGCAAACATTGTGGGTTCATGTCAACTAATTTAACTACCAAGGCTTATCTCACTTCCTAGTTCTGGGGAAACCTATCTCATTCAAGCACTTCTCCATGGGCCATATTTCTTAACCCAGAGAGGAGTTGCCTGTGTATGTAATTTAGAAAACAGCTTCCAGCAATTCTTTAATTTCTGAAGATATACCATTCATAGAGTCATAGATTTAGGTATGAAGGGAAAAGATAGATATACATTAAACTTTGTGGTCTATTTCATAGAATCGCTTATGAAATAAAGTGTTGTGTTTCCTATGTTATCCCTGGAAGATATAAATACAGAAGTTTATTGAGTTTTTTCTTTATTTCTCTTACAAGTAAATACTTTATGTGCTAAATACATATTTTGCCACATATTCGGCAAGCTTTAGATATAGTGTTTGAGATCTTTGGAGTTGCTTAGGTTCATTACTGATAAGAATAAAGCTACTATATAATTCATTAAAAATAAGATATGATTAATTTCAAGACAGTCCTGATTTCTGCCATGTGAAAATGTGGGGGGAAATGTTCATCTTAGAATCACTAAAATATGATAATTTAGCAGGATATAATGACAATTAGTAATATAAACTATAGATTGTAAAGTCTATAGGTAGAGGGATATGTAAAAGTAGGGGGTTTAGAGACTGAATTTACAGATATTAGTCTTTCAATTCTAGAAAACATGAAATATGTTCGTTTGCACAAAGTTTATGTGCATCGAAGCATTAAAGAAACTTACAATCTTTATAGTTATCAAACACTAAGAAGGTAAATGGCTGAAAGTGAAAATTAACATTCTTAAAGGCATTGAGTTAACTAGCAGATATTTAACTGCCTTCACTGAGGCCTCAGAAATTGAAGAGGAGAAAAATCAAGCTTCTATCTCTTACAATTATTGAACTTCTCAGTTTCACCCTTTAATTCATCACAAAAGGGATGAATTTAACAGTGCATCCCTCAGAGTGCCTGTTATAGGCAATGTAGGTCTCTAAGGCTCTCAAAGGCTATTATATTGTGTTTTAATGTCATTATTTCTCCACAATTCTTGTTTTCAAAATGCAATCACCTCCTGAAGTCCTGCGAACCGAGTACACAGGAGTTACTGAGTTTTACTCTGTGCCAGGCACTATGCTAGGAAGTAGGGATAAAATGATAAATTCTTTTTGCCATCAAGTGAACAGTCTTGCAGGGAAGACAGTTTCAGTCGTACTGTAATAGTACTCCTACAGCTTGTATATTTCACAGTGAGTCCAAATAATAGCCTAAAGGAGAATAAAACCAACTTTACTGTAGGTTTAAGAGCAGGAAATATGACAACTGGGTCTTGAGAATGAAAAGGAAGCAATTTAGCAGTGAGGGGGTAATGGAGGCATTTCAGGCAGAGTGAACCTATTTGTTTTCATGTTTGTGGGACTTCCTAGACCTTCTAGATCAGCGGTTCTCAACCTGTGGGTCGCGACCCCTTTGGGGGTCGAACGACCCTTTCACAGGGGTTGCCTAAGACCATCGGAAAACACATAGATAATTACATATTGTTTTTGTGATTAATCACTATGCTTTAATTATGTTCAATTTGTAACAATGAAAATACATCCTGCATATCAGATATTTACATTACAATTCATAACAGTAGCAAAATTACAGTTATGAAGTAGCAACGAAAATAATTTTATGGTTGGGGGTCACCACAACATGAGGAACTGTATTAAAGGGTCGCAGCATTAGGAAGTTTGAGAACCACTGTTCTAGAGTGAAGATTTCAAATTTTGATAATACCCACCACCCAACTGCTTGTAGGTTAATGGTTTTTGTCAGTGAAAATGAATGATCTAGTCTGGAGAATATTGAGAATGGTCAAGAAATAAGTCTGTGCTTCTCAAACTTTGGTGAGTAATGAGAATCACTTGGGGTGCTTGTTCCTAGGTACCACCTGCAGAGTTTCTGCTTTTAGTAGGTCTGGATTGGGGGCCAAAAATGTGCATTTTCCGTATCCTCTACCCTTAACTCTGAACCCCATTGTGACTCAAATGTAGGTGGTCCACACAGCACAGAGCTGTAAGTGGAAAAAAAAATTGTGGGTACTTCTCCTGGTTCTTGTCAACTACCTGAAGCTCCCTGAATATACCTTGAGGTACATCCCTTGTCAGCCATCAAAAAGCTTTTTAATCAGCCTTAACCTATGATACTCAGACCTGTAAATTAATTTTCAGCAAATATGCTGAGAGAAAAATAAATCTGCCTCCTGAGACTTAACAGGTCTTGATTTTAAAGTATTAGCAATGTTTTTTAAGTGCTATGAGGCTGAAAAGTGCTAAAAAAGCTCCAGGATTAGTCATTTCTCTCTTAAAAAAAAAAAAAAGTTTCCAGTAGCATAATTCTTACCTTGAAAGATGAAATTTTCCACCTTAGGCATTTTTCTATATTTTGTAATCTTAGATGAGAATTTATGCCAATGCTTCTTTTTTAGCCATTGAATGAAACATTTCTAAACTGAGTTGGAAATACTTCCAACATGCCTTTAACACCCACTTGCTCTAATTTAACACCATTTGTCTCTGCCTTACTTTTTATTTTCTGCAGCATTCCAACTGTTAACATTTAATCTAATTTTTCAATGTCAGCCCATGTCAAAGCAAGCCTTAATCCTTTTAATGATAACCTATCACCAGCTCAAGGCTGCTTTATATAATCAGATATAAGTATGTTTCCAAGCCTGTGGAAACATACTTATATCTCCTGTGGGCATGGAGTGTGATTATGAACGCACATACCTTAGAGCTTCCCTATAATACTGCTTAATTTAGACTGGATTTCTATATGGGGTGGGTAAGGATTGAACTCCATCCTAAGTGATTTGGTTACAAAAATAGAAAAAGGCTTTGTTAAAAGATGGTAGGACTGCAGGAGTATTGGAAAGAACGTTGACTATCATTTAGTCCTACATCTTTATTATTATTTTTTGTCTAAGAGAAATTAATATACCATGATAGGCATATGGTTAATGACAGAGATGTTGAAACCAGAACCCGACAGGAAACCTTAAGATCTATACCCTAACACTTCGTTAATGGAGTTATATGTCATTTACTTTTTCTCTTTTTGAATGAAATGCAACTAAAAAAAAAAACAAACCTAAAAAAAACCCAACTCACTACTGTTATTACTCCTCCCATTTAGACAATTTTAGACAATTTTGAGAGTGTAAAGAGTAACTGTTTCTTGAAACTTTGGTATAGATTTTTCTCTGATGCTTTCCAAACATATACACTTCAAATTTAGAAAGCTGGTCAGTGAAACAGGGCATTGTCATTGGCTAAATGTGAAGCAATTTGTAGTAAGGTACAAGTGACTTTTAAAAATTATTATACTGGGGACATTTAGCTTTGTAACACTAAATGTATTATACTAGTGTATTCTTTACACTAATAAGGAATTATCTGTTTATGAGGAAAATCATCAAATGAAAATAGATATTATTGTCATTTTATGCTATGGCTCTTGGTGCAACATATTTGAATTTTAGAAGAGATTATATCATAATTAAATAAAAGAAATTACAAATATACTTTTAAATGAGTGTGGATAGACATTAAGTAAAATATGTAAGTTAAATGTCCTGTTAAATGTTCACATTAAAGCCAATAATTAACAAATTACAAAAGAAAATATTCTTTTGCTAATATCATGTACCTTAGCACCAAGGTTAAAAAAAATAAGTCACAATATTTTTCCTAGAGGAGCTCAGAGCCTTGGTGGTGGTGGTGGTGGTGCGGGTGGGGGAATAACACCAAAAATGTTAAGTATAAATGCTACAAGAAAAGTAAGTTCAAAGGCCTTTGAAACCTTAAGGGGAGAGCAATTACTTTTGGTTTGGAAGTTGGAAAAGGCTTCAAGGAGGGTAAACTGATTGAAACAAGTGCAAGTTCAATGAAAAAAAAATGCAATTAAAAGCATAAATACAGCAGCATGGCATTTTTTCTTTTCTGAACATTAAAAATATATTTTATTAAGCATGTTTAAAATCATTATTTCTATGAAATAAGCTTTTCACTTTGCATTTTGCCAACTGCGATAATAATGTCCTTTTATTTTTATTTGCTGTATTGTCAGTCTTTTTGTTAAGCCTGCTTGTACAGTTCATGGTGATTTTCCTACATCACTTACATGGACAGACACTTCTTGAAAATGTCTGTCTATACTTTCCTCTAGAAAAGTCACTTCATATTCCTTTATATTCATATAATCCTTTTTCCCCTTTTCCATTTATTTTTACTCATTCTCTTTTTCATAATATTTCAGTACAGTGGGGCCTTGACTTACGAGTTTAATTCGTTCCGTGACGGAGCTCGTAACTCAAATTACTCATATGTCAAATCAAAAAGTGAACGAGTGAGACACATGATGCTGGGCTGATGTTGTGGCATTCACTGTGCGTTCACTGCGCCAACTAGCGGTGGGGTATCTGAAGCTGGCTCATAACCCGAATTTTAGCTCGCAACTCAAAGCAAAAAATTGGCCGAGGGATGGCTCATATCTCGAAAAACTCGTTAGTCTGGACACTCATAAGTCAAGGCCCCACTGTACTCAGTATCAAGAACTAGGGATAATAATATGTACTGATATCATTAGTTTTTATCTTATACACCTTTTACAAAGATAAAGAGAGAGATTATAAGTACTATTATTTTCATTCACAAGACAGGAAAAAAACTGGGGTTCAGTATTTTCCAAGGGCCCAGGGGCACCTTGTGATACATGCAGAAACAAAATCCTAACCTCCTAGATCAGTGGTCATTAGATCAATTATTTTAACATTTAAAATGCTGCCCAGGATGTGTTATAGGACTCTCACTGACAAGTTCTGAGAAAAAGTTCATGATTTGAGATCCTGAGAAGGAAGGAGTTAAAGCAGCAGTGGGCAAACTACGGGCCGAGGGCCGGCCCCTTTGAAATGAATAAAACTAAAAAAAAAAAAAAAAGACCGTACCCTTTTATGTAATGATGTTTACTTTGAATTTATATTAGTTCACACAAACACTCCATCCATGCTTTTGTTCCGGCCCTCCGGTCCAGTTTAAGAACCCATTGTGGCCCTCGAGTCAAAAAGTTTGCCCACCCCTGAGTTAAAGGGAAGAAAATCGTAGAGGATTAGTTTGATCTCTATGGCAGAGGATCTGAGGATGAAAGGAAAGATTTGATTCTGTGCTGAATTACAAGTTTTAAGGAAATTAGAGCATAATTTTGTTTAGCTATAGATAAGGATGCACAGCCTAAATTAGTCTGGTTCTTAAAATTATTATCTTTTAAAATTATCATTAACAAGTATTTCTAAAACTGTGAATTGTAAGCAACCACACAGTACTTGAAAAAGAACAGCAGTAGTAAACAATGTATTTAAAACATCAGTTGTGCCCTAGTTGGTTTGGCTGCAGCGGTTCTCAACCTGTGGGTCGCGACCCCTTTGGGGGTCGAACGACCCTTTCACAGGGATCGCCTAAGACCATCGGAAAACATGTATATAATTACATATTGTTTTTGTGATTAATCACTATGCTTTAATTATGTTCAATTTGTAACAATGAAATTGGGGGTCACCACAACATGAGAAACTGTATTAAAGGGTCGCGGCATTAGGAAGATTGAGAACCACCAGCCCAGTGGATAGAGCGTTGGCCTGCAGACTGAAGGGTTCCCAGGTTCCATTCCAGTCAAGGGCACATGCCCAGGTTGTAGGCTTGATCCCCAGTAGGGGGCATGCAGGAGGCAGCCAGTCAATGATTCTCTCTCATTGATGTTTCTATCTCTCTCTCCCTTCCTCTCTGAAATCAATTAAAGAAAAATCAGTTGAAAGGGTGAAATCTAAAAGGCATGCCATGGCATTGTACCTTTTTTTCAGTTTCAGGAAGAAGGGAAGGGACAAATCACTGCTTTATTTACAGGCCTTGTTTACATGCCTTACAAAAGCATTGGGATGCACTTCCACTTTTTGAGGCAGTTGGTAGAGTGCCTTAGATTTTCTCACCTAGGAGAGGAAGGCCACATTTCAACAGGCCCCAGAGAGCAACATTTTGGTTCCCTTTTGTAACCTATTTGTTAGACTTGGCCTGACTCAGTCACTAATAATACACTCGACCTAGGTTAAATAAATTTGGAATATTGGCCAAGTCAATTAATGTGATTGCTGACTACTGGTTAGAGTTTCCAGGAGCAGTCTGCCCAGCTGCAAACAAAACAAAGCATGTTTTTTCCTCAGTTACCAAGTAATACCCCCATTTATTCAATTTCCAAGTGAATAACTATTTCCTACCAGGATATGCTCATAGAATGTTAAAGTGGGCATCTGGTGAAAAATGGTGAATTGAATACATATGCTCACCTCTGTGTCCTTCCAGAACCTCTCTCAAATAGTAGTAAAGGGATTTGGGGATAGAGTGTGGGATGGGGGTTTAGAAGGAGGAGTAGATAAAGAGACAAAGAGAGTAAGAAAGGAGAAGATCGTGGAATCTGGAGGGTAGCCGGATGTGGTAACTGATTTAGCAGAAGCAAGAAAGCTGAATAATAAACTATCATTGGGAAAGTCTACAGGCACATTAATTTACATTTCAGGATTGGCAATGATTCAGGAATTCATGATCCTAGTAATTCTGGCTGTGGGATACAGTTGGGGCTAAAAAATGATTGGTTGACAGTCTGTGTAAGAAGTTTCTATTTACCTCAACTCCTTTCGGGAACCCCACTTAAATGTCAGCTTAAGTTTCTGTTTGATTTGTTGTAAGGAATAAACCACAAATGACCAAAACAAAATAAAACAAACAAAAAGATGTTTTGTAGCATACTTTCTGTTAGCATCTTTTCCTGGGTACTTTTACATTTTTATTGATTATAAATAGTATATTCTTAATTTTCATTTTCTAGCTGTTTGCTGCTATACAAAAATGCCATGGACTTTTGGTTATTGATCTTGTAACTGGCAACTTTGTGAAAAATCTATGATTAATTATAAATATTTGTGTAGATTTCTTTGGGCTTTCCATTTTTTCCCAATCGTATTATCTCTGAAAAATAACAATTTACTTTCTTTCTAATCCTTATGGCTTTTCTTTTTAAAAAATCTTATTGCACTAACTCTGATATTTAGTCTAATGTTAAATGGAAATAGCTATATTGGGAACAACTCTAATGGTTTACCATTGACTATAATGTTTGCTATAAGGCTTCTATACAAACTCTTGTTCGGGTTAGAGAAATTCCTTTTTATATTTGTCCACTGAGAATTTGTATTAAATATTATCAACTGCTTATTCTGCATCTATTTAAGTTATGATTTTTCTTTTTGTATGTTAATGTGATATTATTTAATAAAATGTCTAATGTTAAATCAATGTGTTTTCCTAGAATATATGCAACTCAGTGATGATAGAGTACCCTTTAATGCATTGCTGAATTCTATTAGCACTTCTTTAGAAAGCTGTTTGCTCCTGCATTAAGATTGGCCTGTTTTCCCCTCTTTACTCTTTCCTTTTGATAACAAAATAAATTAGATAAATAAATGGAATTGGAAAGCTTTCCCTTTTATTCTGTTAATTGGAATTTTAAGTTTGGAATTACCTATTTTTTTAAATTATTTTGTTGAACTCTCCTGTAAATCATCTGGTCCTACTATTTTATTTATGGGAGAATTTTGAACTACTGATAATCTGATTTTTTTATTTTTTCACCAATTTGAGTCAAGTTTGGTAAATTTTTAAAGTATTTTGTTCATTTCATCTAACTTTTCAAATGTGTTGATATTTAAGCTATTTATATTACATTAACATTTTGATCTCTCTTGCCTTTTTAGTTATGCTCTATCATTCCTAATATATTATGTTGTCTTATGTTTCCTTAACCAATCTTGCCTGAGGCTTGATAATTTCATTACTTTTTTTTTTTTTTTGAAAGAACCACTTTTGGTTTTGGTAAACCTATCATATCTTTGTTTTTTACTTCATACTTTTCTGCTCTTGTCTTTATTATTTTATCCTTTCTACATTATGGGTTTATTTTACTCTTCTTTTTTTCTAATGTCTTGAGATAAATGCTTATGCAATTGACTTTGTGAGTTTTGTTTTTTTCCCCCTAATGTAAGTATTTTTGGCTTTAAATTTCCCTCAAGTCTTTTGGCTGCATTCCAGAAGTTTTGAATGTAGTATTTTTATTAATGTACAGCTGCTTCTGCAGATGTTATTTATAATGACTTTTGTTCATGGTTGCTTGTTTCCTCCTGTGTTAATCATTTTTGTTGTGATTTCATAATCCTTGGATTTCTATCTGTAAGAATTCTTTGAGGCCTGCATTTAAAGTGCATATCTTCATAACAGTAGTGCTTGAGGCATTACCAACCTAATATCCCTTTAAACTCAATTTTCAGTTTGGGTGTGTGTTTTTTTTTTCAGGTAATATAAATTTCTGAGATAAACAACCCATGTGAGTATGGCTTGTGGTTTAGAAATCTCAAGGGAGACCATTTTTTCCCTTTTGTTTTTTGTTTTTCCCTGCTCCATCTGGAAGGAAGGTTGGGACCTGCATCTTTGCTTCCATGGGTCACATTTGTTTTCTTGTTCACCCACTGTGGGGACCACTCTTTAATGATCCTGGTTTCATGCAGGCATCTCTGACCCTACCTTCCACTCTGCTCTGGCCCTTGGTTTTGGCTTCTGTTCCCTGAACACATGGCTATAAAAACCCAGATGAGGCTATTATAATTGGCAGATGCCCTCAGGGATGATGCCAGCTCCGGTGTCCACCTAATCCTCCTGGAGTCAGACTTTCTCATTGTTGCCTCCTCAGTGTGTTTCTTAACTTCCAGCTCAGCTATGCTCTGAGAAAGATTTTGAAAATATTTAGCCCTGTAAATCCTGAAGGGATTTCTCTGCACATGTAGTCGGTCTTACTGCTGGAAACAGAAGACCCAATTTATGATACTTCCTGCTGTCACTTATAGAAAACCCAGATCAGTTTGCATTAAAGAGACATAACTAGAAACTCCAGAAATATGGTGATTTTCTGTTTAGTTTGATTTGGCAGATGAATTATATCATCAAAGCCATAGATTATTTCTGTCTCTTTACTCTGCCTTTCATGATGTCAACTTAAATCCAAATCCATCTATCTCCCCGACATGATCATAGAATGGCTGCCAGCTACTTGCAGGGTTACATGCTTCATTATCCACATCCTGGTGAAGAGAGCCAGTCCCTTCCCTAACTATAAAAGTTCACTGAACTTTTCCCAGTGGGCACACTGCACCAAATCCTATAACCAGAGAAATAAAATGCTCTGACTTAGTTACTTGAAACATACCTGTCCCTTGTTTTGTTGTTCCTTGTTGTTGTTAATCCTCATGAGGATATTTTTAGAGAAAGTGGAAGGAAAAGAGGAAAAGATGGAGAGAGGGAAGGAGGGGAAGAGAAGGAGATAGGGAGAGAGAGAAATATCGATGTGTCTCACATTGATTGGTTGCCCCCTGTACATGTCCAAACTGGGGTTGGGAATCAAACCTGCAACCCAGTTACATGCCTATGACCAGGAATCAAACCCTGACCCTTTGGTCCATGGGCTGAGCTCTAACCACTAAGCATACCTGTCCCCTGTTTAATGACTAATCCCTTCCTGAAACCTCTGGTCCTAAAGGAAAATTCATTAAATAGAAAACATATTTGCATTAATTTTAAAAGAAAAATAGTGATGCATTTCATCTCAACTCAAAATTTCTGATTATTTTATATAGTAATTGAAAAATGCAAGCAAGTTTACATAACTTTTAAAAGCCCAATAATTTAAAAGTAAAAAAATGAAAGTTTGTTCATAAATTAGGATATAATAAGGGTTTGTTTATTCTTTTCCTTTCTGTACCATAATCTTCATCAATTAGTCAACCTTTTGAGACTCTTCATCTTGCACTTCAACTCACTTAAAAGTAAAAATTTCATCATAGAAAACCACTTTTAGGATAAAGTAAGAGCTGAGCAAAAGAATGCTCTGAAACATATGGTAATAGTATATGTTCACAAAAAGAGTTGTTGAAGCTGCAAATTCTTTATCCCTCTCATTTGGCATACATAAGGAAAGTCAATTGTTTTGGGTTTATCTAAACATTGCATGCAATTCAAATTGGATCCATATGATATTGTCTGACTACAAAAATGTTGTGTTGTGTAACTTGATGAGCATGTCTTTGCCTGTAATCATAAGCACAAAATGCTACTTTTATTATTTTTATTTCTAAAATAAGTTTTATTATTACTTCTACTATTGCTTCTATTATTTGCTTAGTGTGTTTTAGGGTAAAAAGGAAAAGCCTAATGTAGGAAAAAGGAGTTGTCTGAAATGGTCTGAGTTCTCAAGGACTAACAGAGTAAAAAGCAGAACATTTTATGGGGGATAGGTCTGTACTGTAACCAAGGAGATAGGGTTCACTCTGATTGGCTAAGACTAATCAGGGCTTGTCTTTGGGGATCAGTCTCCACCAACTACATGGCTACTACACAAAGGAGGAGGAAGAGAACGAATATCAATGAGACAATCCCAGGGCCCTCTTCAGCCTATTCCTCTAAATCAAGTTAAATCTACACTGAGATTCCACTCACATCAATGTTGATGCTGCTCCTTCTTCTTAATGATGCTATCAATCATTATCTTATAATATTCATCAAGCATTTAGCTCTGGGTAGACTTAGGGGTGAACCCCTCAGCCATTCACTCCACCAATCCTGGACTTTGCCTTTGCTCACAAGGCTACAATATATAATACCTAGGTTACTTGTCTCACTCCTGCTCTCTCTTCCACTCTTTTCTGGCTCCTCTTGTTTGTTTCCTGTCCTACAAATTTTCATACCATTTTCTCTTAAATACACTTTATTATGATAGATTTACTATACAATTCATCCATTTAAAGTGTATAGTTCAATGGCTTTTAGTATATTCAGAGTCGTTCAGTGATCACCACAATCAATTTTAGAAAGTTTTTATCATTCCCCAAAGACATCCCCTACCCATTAGCAGTCATTCCCCATGTTTCTCCAGCTCCCCCACTCTGAAGCCCCAGGCAGTTATTGATCCACTTTCTGTATGTATAGATTTTCCTATTCAGGACATTTCATATAAATGCAGACATAAAATATGTAGTCTTTTGCATCTGGCTCTTTAACTTATAATGATTTGCATTTCATTCAAGTTATAGTGTATAATGGTAGGTGTCCTTTTTATGTTTGACTAATATTCCAAAATAGTATATAGATATACTACACTTTGTTTATTAATTCACCAATTGATGGACATTTGAGTTGTTTCTAGTTTGGGCTATTATTAATAATGCTGATATAAACTTTGCAAAAATGCCTCTGTGTAGACAAACTGTTTCATTTTTCTTGGATAAATTCCTAGGAGTAGGATTAGCAGGTTATATGTTAAGTTTATATTTCACTTTTCAAGAAACTGCCAAATTGTTTTCCAAAGTAGCTGTACTATTATACATTATAGCCAGCAAAGTTATAAGGGTTCCAGTTTCTCCACATCCTCACCATTATTTATTACTTATCTTTTGAATTATAGTCCTTCTTATAAGTGTGTAGTGGTATACATTATATTTTTAAAAATTTAATTAGCTACATTTAAAACTTGAGACAAAAATCTAGGCATCTGGCCTTTCTAGAAATAGCCAGATGTTTTGGCAACACTGGGTCTCAGTATTGTAAGGTGGCAATTGGCTGTATAGTTGCCATTCTCTTTAGACTGGCATACTCTCTCCAATTTATTGGAGTCACATCTTATTTTATAAGCCTGACACAAGGTAAATGTCAGTTATAATTTTTTCATGCTAGTTGTTTTTTTCTGGAGGTAAGAAATGTTTTGTGTCTCCATGTCTCTAGCAAAAGTAAAAAATAAGATACAGACTGAGAGGGAAATATAACTCAAGAAAAGTAGAAGAGAACAGAGTTCTTCTGTTGAATTAGAGACTACTCTTACATGTTTAATATACAAGGTATGTCTTTGTCAAAAGAATGCAACTTAAGACATTGTTATAAGCAAACCATACTACCCACTGTGTATATTAAATTTATTAAATTGAGAAAAACAATGAAAATTTCAATGAAGTTCTATTTTGAAGTCAAATAAAGAAGTGCTACCATGAAAAGTAGTGACCTATTAATACAAATGTAAAGGATCTTATAAATAATTTTAAAACATGTGTTTTGATTAATGTATTCTTAGGAAAATTGTTTCTTTGGCAAGAAATAATCTCCCACACTTTGAAATCAGTTTTCAGAATTGGAAATTATAGGAATTCCCCAATTGCAGAGTTGAGGATCCAATTCCAAACATGGTTCTCTACTTAAATTTATTAGAATAAACTAATGTTGTTCACTTTGTCTCTCACAATTAATAGAATGAATATTAGAGTGAATGGTTGTCAAATAAAATCATAGAGCAGTATATGATACTGAGAGCTAAATATGATGGTGTTAGAAAATTAGATTGCTTCAAATGTCTTGAGAGTAGTTACTCTAAATATAAAACCAAACTATGTTTGGAAGTAACTACATTTGGGTACATCTGTTCTCCATTATGGAATGGAATAAAACTAAATATTGTTCCTAATTAAGGGATTTAAGGCCAAATTTTAGACTGTCCATTTCCAAAGAGAAATACAAGACCTAATACATCTTGTGCAGAAAAAAGATGTTAATTTTCCAATTCTAAAAAAAAAAATGGAATTAGAAATTTGTAAATTAATCTTTTATTTTAAATGTAATCTATAATGCAAAATATCTGTTTAGATTTTGCAATGCACTTCTAATTTAGTAAAAATAAATGTTGATTCTATTTTTGGAAGTTAAATATTCTTATACTTGGAGTGCTGTACACATTACCAACCTGGTGTTACATTACCTATCTAGATTTTTTTGACTTTTGACTTTTAACACCAATGTAAAAGGAATGTGTTTAGGGAGCCTTCAGATTTCTTCATGATCCGGATAATCGGGATGGGAAAAATGCTTAGGAGCTGTATACAGATGCTCAGAAATAGAGAACCTTTGTTTGTTGAAGATAAGAGCACAGAATGGACTACAGGAAGCAGGTGCTCTGCTGGTGGAGAAGGGGGAAACCCAACATTTATTTTAGTCAGCAGGATAGAACCCCAGCATGAAAACGTTCGAGGCTGGTGGAGTAGGTAACTAGGGGTGGCAAGAGAAAAGTCCTGACTGTGTTTGTTTGGTTGGTCCTGCATAGCTCCCAGGGGTGGGGTGGTGGTGGGAGAAAGCTCAGTAGAGGCACTTCTCTGACCATCTTCCATACATAATTCCACAGCAGCCCTTCTCCTGGGCCAGCATGTAGAACTAACTCTGCTTTTACGGGGCCATACCTAGTCCCAGCAGAGGGTAAAATGCTTTCTGTTTTCTGTGCAGCTCATTTCATGTCACCGTTTACCGGGGGAAGGTCCCTGCTTCTGATCCCTGCAGCAATTGGCCTGCACTCTCAAATACGTACTATGATTACCCCTTTTATTTTAGCATGAAGAGCTGGCCCTGGCATTTATTAGTCATAAATTTATTCTGCTTTAAATCCAATGGCAGTGCTCAACTCCATAACCTCCTGTGGCAGTGGGTTTCACAGGTTGGCTAAATGTGGTACGAAGTAATAGTTTCCTCGCCTTGCTCTAAATTTATCAGCCGTTAATTTCACCAGATGACATTTCGTTCTTCGGTGACATTATGGAACATTCAGTTCTTTGGCTGAGTCTACAAACAAAACCCTCTGTCAGGCTCTCAGGCACTAAATAATCACTACTTGCCATTTTCGTTTTAAATATGTTAACCTGGTTTGATTAACTTGGAGAAAACCTTAAATTCTTCTTTCTAATTTGCCACAAATGTATTCAAATGTTACCTCCCAGTCTTTCTTGGGAATCATTTAAAATGCATATTTATTCTTAAGTCTAAACGTGAGGTGACCTATGTGGTAGGCTTAGGATTAATTTGTGTGAAGAATGTACTGAAGGCTTCTAGAAAAGTATCAAGTGTCTTGTGATGATAATGACTCACCACAAATTGTTTGTGGCCAGCACTTCATCCAGGAAGTAGGTGACAGGACACATAACATGATTTTAGGGCAAATGAATTGGTTCTATGCCTGCTACCACTTCCATCCCCTGCCAGTTCTTCCACTCACTCTGATTTATGAAATTCTTCTATCAAGGCCCAGTCCCTTTGATCCCCATTCCAATCAAAATGCCTCCAGAGAGAAATGTCATTTAAACTCTGTCAGCCATTCTCTCCTGGGCACCAACTGTGATGATGTATGATGCACGATGCCTCTTTTCCTGTAAACTAGTTGGCTTCAAGTCGTGTCCTGCAGAAACCTGGAGTCCCAAGGGTATCGCAGGGATCGCTGCAGGGTAAGAAGGGATCAGATGCTCTGGGTTTCAACAGAGCAGCTCTGCGCTCGCCTGCTGCCGACACTCAGCTTCCGTGTAAGATCTGATGTAATAAGAAAGTTTTACGCTATTGTTATTACTATTTTTACAACTCTGCTTTAAGCTCTCAGGTTAGACCCCTTCTCATGAAGCCAAGAGTGAGCCTCCAATACTTTTTGTCCTTACCCACATTAATGCTCTCTCATTGCACATTCTCCCGTTCAGCCCTTGCTCTTGACTTGGGCACTTTTCCCAGCACGGGACTTTGCTTCCCTCCTAGAAGTTAGAAACACTCTCCCTTGTGTTTCTCATTCTTGCTGCACTAGAAAGAAAAAAAAGAAAAAATGAGACTAGGAAGAGAAACAAAGAATAGTTGTGCACATGCTTCCACAAATTCCTTCCTTCCTAAAATATTTGTAGAACAGCATTATCCTTTGGAGCTTTGGAATGGTTCCCACCCAAGTGGAAAGTATCTATTATACCCTAAAATCAAATACTTCCCAAGGCCTAGAGATTTGTAGTTATATAAATATATATCAATCTAACATAGTTTGCTACTTGAAAATATGAAAAATTAACATATTTAGGAATGATGGAAAATTGGCATAAATTGGAACATATAATTAAAATTGAAAGTGAAGAGTAATTATTACCTGGTGAAGAAAAGATAATTTATTAGCTTTGAAGGAATTAAAAAGTCATTTAAAATATTTAGAGCTTTAATTCTATAAAATTTATTATTTTTTCCAATATTTAGAAAATTTCAAACTAAAATTAAAAGGGAGTCGATAAACTGGGAAACAATTTACATAAAATTTGACTAGGAGTTATATAATCTAGATATTCTATCAAATCTGATAATAAACAATAGAAACCAACTCTAGCTAACTTAACTTTTTTAAATCCAGGTAAGAAAGGGAAAATAGTCTCAGCAGGTAAAAGGAACAGGTGTCCACCATGGGGTGTTTTCAGATTTTTATAAAAACATCAAGAAAAAACTCCAATAGACAGGGGATGTGAACTAAGAATACATAGAAGATGTGATATAAAACAACATAGGTAAAAATATTCAAATTTCATTAAAAATTAGAATCATATAAGGAAAGCAAAGATTTTTTTTAACTATTAAAAGAATAGTATCCCACAAAAATTAAGCAAAAATTGCCATATGATCCAGCAAATTTACTTCTTAGTGTATAGTCAAAGGAGTTGAAAATAGAGACTCAAATACTATACACCAGCATTCGTAGCATTATTCACAATAGCAAAAGGTTAAAGCAACCCAAATGTCCATTGACATTTATACACCACACAAATTATGGTATATAAGTACAATGGAATATTATTCAACCTTGGAAAGGAATGAAATTCTGAAACATTCTACAATGTGGATGAAACTTGGAAACATTTTGTTAAGTGAAAGAAACAAAATACAAAAAATATTTTTATGTGATTCCAGTTATGTGAGGTACCTAGAATAGGTTTCATAGAGACAGAGTAGAATAGAGGTTACCAAGGTCTGAGGAGGAGGAGGAATGAGAAGTTATTATCTAGTGGGTACACAGTTTCTGTGTGGGATGATGAAAAAGTCAGGAGTAAATAATGGTGATGGCTGCACAATACTGTGAATATGGTCAAAACCATTGACTTGTACACGTAAATGGTTAAAAAAACGAATGTTATTTATTTGACCACAATCTTTTAAAACATGAATAACTGCTTAGGGTATAGTTGTTTTACCTAGTGCATTTACACTGAGGGTGGGAATATAAATGTATACAACCCATTTTTGAAAGCAAAATGATAATTTTTATCAGAAACCCCTGAACTGTTCTTATTGTTTGAACATGATCGTAGCAGTATCAAAAATTAACAAATAGTAACAAACCTAAATATTCAAAAGAAGGGAAATCACACAAACCCAATGAAACATTATGCAATCATTAAAAATGATAATGATTATGAGACAATGTTTATGATATATTAGTAAGTAAAAAATATTACAAAATGGAATTATACTATAAGTGTAATTTTGTGACAATATTCATCTCAACAACATGCATGAATAAAAACTTCTGTGGTAAATGGAGGGAATTGGGATGAATGGTTTTTCTTTAAAAATGTTTAAAAGTTAATATTTTGCCTTAATAATAAAAAGTAATATTTAACATCAAACAAAAGTGAAAAGTAATCTTCTTACTAATTTCTTTTGTAAAACTAAAGATAATTAAATTAATGCCTATATATCAACTAGACCAGTGATGGCGAACCTTTTGAGCTCGGCGTGTCAGCATTTTGAAAAACCCTAACTTAACTCTGGTGCCGTGTCACATATAGAAATTTTTTGATATTTGCAACCATAGTAAAACGAAGACTTATATTTTTGATATTTATTTTATATATTTAAATGCCATTTAACAAAGAAAAATCAACCAAAAAATGAGTTCACGTGTCACCTCTGACACGCGTGTCATAGGTTCGCCATCACTGAACTAGACTAATAATAGTAATCAACTTACAAAAACCTTGGTTATGAAACTATACATATTATTTTTTTTAATGTTTTATTGATTTTTTTACAGAGAGGAAGGGAAAGGGATAGAGAGCTAGAAACATCAATCAGCTGCCTCCTGCACAACCCCCACTGGGGATGTGCCTGCAACCAAGGTGCATGCCTTTGACCGGAATCGAACCTGGGACCCTTCAATCCGCAGGCCGACGCTCTATCCACTGAGCCAAACCGGTCAGGGCTATACATATTCTTTTAAGGCTGGAAGGAGCCCAGGGACTTGTATAATGTGTCTACAGTATGATGTGTGCATTATATAGCAATGGAAAAGAAACGTTGTGAGGTGAAGTGGAAAAGGTTTTATAGATGATATCGGGGGGGAAAAATAAGAGGCAGCATAGTAAAACAGAATATCTCAGGAAGTTAGATGTAAAATCTTCAAAGAAGACACGTTTCCCAAGTGGAAGACAGGAATATCAGTGTGCTAAAAGTCTCCGAATACTTACATAGAACATCAAATGGCATTGCCTCTAATTTATAAGGGATTTACAACAGTGGAGAAACTATTTAGAAAGACTTTTTAAATGAGAAAATAATTTGAAATTAGGAAAAGAAAGCTGAACACAAAGATACTGATAACCTTCACAGTCAGAAAAGATGGTCCCGACTTATGATACTTTGACTTAAGATTTTTTTCTTTACTTTATAAGGATGTGAAAACAATATGCATTCGGTAGAGACCATTCTTTGAATTTTGACCTTTTTCTGGGCTAGTGATTTGTGGTATGATACTTTCTCCTGATGCTGGGCAGCAGCAGCAAGATGGTTTTGCCCAACTGTGGGCAATGTAAGTGTCCTGAGCATGTTTAAGGCGGGCTAGGCTAAGCGGAGCTCTTCAGTGGTTAGGTGTGTTAAGTGCACTTTCACCTGACCATGGGTTTATCAAGGAGCATCTGCACCTCCTTTGTGTAACATGGATCTTTCTGGTACCTTTCCCAGATTAGTAAAATCTGGGCTAGACTCTGAAGGCATCAGAAGGGACCATGTAATAAAACATACTTTTCTAGCTGGGTACACTACCATCTAGAGAAAGGACCCCCACAGGTAGTTGAGCAAGGGAGGACCGAGTCAGCCCGGGGACACCAGCTCTGAGGGGCTCCATGCTGCTCGGGCGCTGCCTCCATGTTTCACTTGTGCAGCGGCACCAGGGAGGGAGGAGCTGCAACACGGCCCGTGTGACAGTGCTTCCTTCATTTCGTGCCTTTGCTTTCTCCCAGGGCCTCTTTCTCCAGTTATCCTCAAAGCTCCATCCTTTGTCATAAAAGTCTCTCTGGACATTCTATGCCAATATTATTTAACTAGAGTGTCCGACGGATTCATGCACCGGCGGGGTCCCTCGGCCTGGCCTGTGCTCTCTCGCAATCCAGGACCCCTCGGAGGATGTCAGAGAGCCAGTTTTGGCCCAGTCCCTGCAGGTCAAGCCGAGGGACCCCCTTGGTGCACAATTGGGCCCGGGGAGGAACTGCGCGAGGGCTTCAGGGAGTGTCCAGCCCATCTTGCTCAGTCCCGATCTGCTGGACCCCAGCAGCAAGCTAACCTACCAGTTGGAGTGTCTGCCCCCTGGTGGTCAGTGTTCATCATAGTGACTGGTCAAACAGTTGAATAAATGGGCGGACACTTAGCATATTAGGCTTTTATTATATAGGATGTTAATTATACATTACTATACCATCATTTAAGACTTTGAGTTCCTGCCAGGATTGGCCAATCATGTAAGCTATAATGATATGAAATAAGCAACAAGGCAGGAAAGTAAACTATTCAGGGCTAAATCAGAGGTCAACATACTACTCTAGAATCTGAAGAAGCCAATATGGGTTGGATTGGTCAGGGAGGTGGGGCAGGGAAAAATAAAGCAGTGTTTGTTAAAGTAGGATCCAGGGATCATCTGCCATTGAACCATCAGGCAAACTAGCTTTAAAATGTAAAAGCGGGAGTCAGCATTTTAACAAGCTCCCCCAGTGATTTTTGTGCATGAAAAGGTTTGCCAGTCACTTCCAGAATCACTCTTGGTTTGGGAGTTGGTGGAGAAATGTCCTGAACCTGCAGCAAGAGGGAATGGGATGTGTTCCCATGGAGGCAGACCCTTCCAACAACACAATGTGCAAACTAATACCGTATAAAAAGATGACTTGGCAGGAAGCCATGAAACAGAGCAAAATTTAACTATAAATAGAAGAAGATAATGATGACATTTAACCTTGTGTTAATTCTGATATGCAAAAGGGGTACATGGGAGAAAAGAATGCAGGCTGGGTTCTGTGAAATTATGAGCCAATGTGACACATTTTATGGTGTTTTCTAGAATTAAATAGGCTCTATTTTTAAATTGCTCTAGGCACAACTCTTAATTTAGATGATTCACTCTTAGAGAAAAAAGTATAAACCATTTAGTAACTACACTTGGGATTTCCCATTTTTTTACTTAACCTGGAGCTTTAAAACATGGTTTTCTTTTTTGCCTCACAGTTTAGCTTAACAATTTATACTGTAACATCTGGGTAGCAAATAGAATTGATTCAGTTAGTCTCATCTTTGCAGTTCAACTGAAAAAATAATAAAGATGTAAGTTAGAATCGGTCATTTTGACAGTCAGAGCCTATCTGTACGGGGTCTCTTTTGGGTAAAACCCCTGGGCTCACTGTTCCGTTCCATGTGGGCCTTCCCAGGCAGGGCTTCTCATTAATCCCAAATCTCAGGGATGTGTGTGATTCTCTCTAGCTGTTCTTACTCCCGACTGTGTATGTAATTAGGATACAATCTCCTTAGCTTTCTGGCTTTTCTTTGATGCAGAATCACACACCTTTTTTATTTTAGGGCTTTGCTACTAAATACTTTATGAAACAGAGAAAGCAATAAAAGCAAATGGGTATTGAAGTGTTGAAAGCTTTAAGAATCTCTAAAAGCTCTCGTAATAATTATCCTAGCCTGCAAATGGGGCTGGTCGCCTTTTCTTGCCTTTTTTCATGGACTCCCTCTTTTCATTTTCCGGATGAAGTCTATACATGATACTGTCTGCATTTTTAGAAATTGGGGGGAGGGGAGGGACAGGGTTGACATCATTGCTCCCTCTCCCCTCCTTCACAGGTACAGCTCTCACCCGTAGGGACCCTCTTTTTCCAGAGGTGTCCTGAAGATTCCGGGTGAGATAATAGGTGGGAACTCAGAGGCTTTCTGTCTCCCTCGGCACATCTCCAGGCCGCTTCCCCCTCCAGCCTTCGTATCCACGTCCTCCAGATTTACACAAGAAAGTGTGAATTAGGTGGAACCGACACATTGATCATCTATCCTTTTTAACGCTATAGGAATTTCTAATTACCGTGGCGCTCACAAAAGTCATTTTGATCATGAAGAAAGACCTTTTTGTTCTCTCCAGGGAGGATGCCAATTCCCTTAAATTGGGCCTGTCTGTTGTCCTGGGCGCATCTCCTGTAGTCACCTGCCTCACAGTTTCACCTTGTTCCTGAAATGCTGACCCTGTAACAGTTCCCCAGGCTCCTCCTTTAATCATACAAATAGCTCCTAAACTCTATTCTGGGGCTCTAAGGAAGACAAATGGCAAATACTGCCTGCAGTTCTCTTCCCCTACAATTCCTACAACTCCCTCTTCAATTACCACCTCACCGAGGGCATTTACCACTCTATTTATACACAATGAATATAGTCTGATTTTGTACAGGATGGATTTGGTTGTGTGGCAGGAATATTAATGTTTCTGTTATCATTAATTATTTGGAAAGCTCATATTTATTTGCCAGGGCCACCTGCCCAGAGCTGCAAACACTCCAGATGTGAAAGTGTGTTTTGTGCTGCTACACATAATTATTTTCTAATTCTGCTCCACATGATTATTAAGTGCATATGTCCTCATATTCCCAAAGGAATTGTATTTTTTTAAAAAAACATTTTTATTGATTTCAGAAAGTAAGGGAGAGGGAGAGAGAGAGATACAAACATCAACGATGAGAGAGAATCATTCATCTGCTGCCTTCTGCACACCTTCCCCCACTGGGGATCAAGCTCACAACCCAGGCATGTGCCCTGACTGGGAATCAAACCATGACCTCCTGGTTTATGGGTCAAAGGTCAACCACTGAGCGACACCATCTGGGCAGGAATTGTGTTTTTAATAAGTACTACATATATAGGGGGGAAAACCTAGTGGTGCCTAAACAGAGCTAGGGAAGAAAGAAGTACAGAAGCATATTTTCTCCATTTCAGGGCACATCTTCATCCTAAAAGATGACAAATATTTCTATGAGTCTAGCCAGAAATCTATAGGAAATTATAATAGTAATGATGGTATCAGTTTGGAATGCCAAAAGTTAATATTTAGGGATAAGTGTCTTTAAGTAATGAAAGTTAATTTAGAAATATACAATCAGTATATTAGATGGAAAATATGATCAATAAGAACTTGTATATGTTTATATGAGGAAATAATTTGAATTTTTAAAGTGCCTTTTATTTTAAGATCCATATAATTTTTAAAAGTTTCATCAGAACATCACATATTTGCACTGTTGCTACCTTGATTAAGGATATTATTTGAAACCTTTAGATTTCCATTCTAGTGAACTAGATTTTTTTCTCTACCAGTTTTCTTTCATCATAAAGACAGATAAAAAGTTTAATTAGTCAAACAATTTTATTATTTGCCTTCACATTTTGTGAGATTTAATATAGTACTATATTGAAAATCACATTCTTGAAACTGCAGTAAAACACATGTAACATTAATATTTTATTAAGAAAATTTAATGTTGACATAATTGCAGGTGCCCCCCTCACCTCTTTCCCCCACCCCATTTGCCCATCTCCATCTACCCTTACTGCCCCCTCACTGGGCCTTCACTAAACTATTGTCCGTGTCCACGGGGTTTGCATATATGTTCTTTAGCTAATTCCTTTACTGCCTGAACCATTTTTAAGTGCATAGTTCAATAGTGTTAAGAATATTCACATTAGTGTGCAACCAACCTCCAGAACTTTCTCATCTTGCAAAACTGAAACTCTGTAACAACTCCATTAAACACCTCTTCCTCCCACCTCCCTCAGTCCCTGGCCACCATCATTCTACTTTCTGTCCCTATGATTTTGATCACACTTATCTGAGGTAATTAGAATAGTCATACAGTTCAAATAAATTTAATAAACTGTAAACAATATGTTTTATGATAAACCAGATCTCATAACCATAGTATAACCCAGGAATTTTCAACTGGTGTGCTGCAAGAATTTATAAAGCATGCAATACCTGACTATTTAGTCAGGGGCACTGATCTCTTTTCCTTAGATTGTCAAATAAAAATATTGGCAACAGCCAACACAGCAATAGCCATCTGGTGTAAATGAATGAAAATTATACCTATTTTTTTCTCAGATAGGCAAAAAATATATATTTTTTGGGGTGCTGCAGAATTCTGGTAATTGTTTATGTGTGCCATGAGATGAAAAAGGTTGAAAATCGCTGGTATAACCAATATAATGTAAACCCACTTAGTGTAACTATATTGGTACATGGAAATTCTGTAAAATGGGAATTTACCTGGGTTTTGACTATTAATTTCTGAATGGAGACTTTTAATAATGAAGTTTTAAAGCAACTCCAAGAACCTCTGAGAAAAGTGGAGAAGAAAAGAGTTAAAAAGAACAATAATTTTCATTGTGAAAATGGCAAGGTAAATGATCCCAAGCAAAGCAAACTTCTTCCATGGTAAAATACCTTTCATAGAACACTTGTCCTAAAAGATATCCCATGAAAGAATAAGTTTCTATGCTTATAAATTTCTGGAAAGCTGCATAATGTATCTCTTTTGAATATTTAAATAGCATATTAGTATACTAAAAGTTCTAAGAACATCTGAACATTTTTTTTCTGTGTTTGATCAGGTGTTTCCAAAAGTTAGTTGACTGGAGAATCCTTTTGTTTCCCCATAAAACTTATGAACATTGTAAAGGAAAAAGCATAACCTCTAGCATGAGATGGCTTCCGTTGTCTCTTGGCACTTGAAGACTGTTTTTAGACTTGGAGTTGTGATTTGACACTCAACCGCCCATCTTCATTCCACATTTTCATATTTACTTTTGGATAGAGATTGCTGTATGCTCCATAAATGCTGTCACCAAGACACTCATTACTGTAAATGTCAAGTTGATTAAACTTTCATGTGAAAGAATGATAAAGCAAGTCTGACAATACACATTTTTCTTCACTTGGGGTTTGAAATGACAGCATTAATCCCAGGGGGCAGATCTATGATCCTCCAGGCTAAAATAAAACCTGTGTAGCTATTATGCCTCTGCCATACGTGAGCTATAAGCCCATCTCACATGGTGAGAGGAACAAATGGCTCAGCTGCAAACTGCTTTCAAAGTACTAGTATAAGAATAACAAAGACAGGTAAATGAGAACATTTCTATGTACATGCAATGCTATTGTTGCATTGAAAATCTGAGCCTGTGTAGACTGTATTTAGAGATACAAACAATTCCAGAAAAAACTACATGAAATACAAGATGAGTCATTGTTACTACACAAAAATCTCTGAAATCATATGCTGAACTGAAGTGGTAAAGCTTGGGTAATAACTAGGAGATAACTGGTTTTCCACTAAAGATATTTTATGAATTATTTCAAGGCTCTATAGGCAATTTTAACACCTTGTAAGGCTGTCATATGATCCATTTACAATAAGCAATTTCTCTCTGAATATTTGACAATCCATCAATTAACTCCTTTCTTCTGATATTTGTTTTCCCCAATTATGGCTGAATATTTGTACATGACTTACCTCTTACCAGTTTAAGCTCCTTGAGGGTAACAGTGATACTTAAATTCTCTAACTGGCTCTATTTCATGTATACTCAACATGTTCTAGAGAAAGAACCTTATTTGCCCACTGACTATTGAAGCAAGACCTAAGGCTAAATAATTTCATTTTAAAAAAGTGATAAACATCCACAAATTAAGGGCTCTATACACATTTGGTACTCTTGATTTGATCTGATTGCTAAAGATAAAGCATTAAAACATGTGGACTTATCCATGGGCAAGTGAAAGAAACAAAGAAGATAGGAAGAGGAGAAATGGCACGTTGGGTAAACTGTACTGAGTCATTAAATGTTAATTTAGAATGTTTCTTGCATTTCTAACTACATGACCTCTCATAAAATAAGAGTGAAATTCTTACTACTCAGATATTTTACTCTCCCTTCATGCTTGACTATCCTGTTACAGTACGAACTCTCCAGTGTTAAGAACTGCTACTCCCTACAGAGACTTCTATCTCTCTATCCCTCTCCCTGCTCCTCTCTCTAAAAATCAATAAAAACCTTTTTTTAAGAGGCTTTTTCTGCTGTTCTTAACTAGCATGGTGCCTGGCACAGAGCAAACATCTAGAATTGTTTAATGGATGAATGGAAAAAACTGACACCTTGCATGTGTATAGTTTGTTTAATGTTGGAACATTGTTGTCATACACATTATTTATCATTTAATTCATTCATTTCTCATTTGGTAAATATTATTAGCATATAGGGTGTGCCCAAAAATGTATACACTTTGAATAATTATAAAGGCAGTGTTTACTAAAATACATTTCATTTTCAAAATGTAACAATCTACAGACATTGTGTATACATTTTTGGACAGCCTATATATAGCAATTGCCAGAAAGTAGGTATTAATCATTAGAATTAAGTCATAGTTCTTCTACTCAAAGGATACAAAATCTGTTGGGGAAAATATCAAGGGAAGTTAGAAGTTTCCAGAAAGTGTGAAAATTTGTTTTAGATGAACGGATATTAGAAATAGCAATTATTATAAATTTTAATCCTTACAACCACCCTGTTAATTTGGCAGAAGTTACTGTTGGCAGAGCAAGGTCCCCCGATGTTAAGAGACTTGTCTGTGGTCTTGTAACTAAATAGAGACAACTGTGACCGGAACTTGTGAGTTTTTTTCTTGTGGGGCAGTGTTCACCCTGTGCCCTTGTGCTGAAACAGTATAGGGGCTGTTGCCTTTTTGCTTCGGGCAACTTCAGGTTGGAGGTGAGCTCAGATCTGACAAAGCTTTGAGATGCAAAGTGCCAGACTGTTCAGAGAAGGAATACTGAGAATGAAAAGGAAAAAAACTACAAGTGGGACTTGGAATTGAAGCATAAAGCAAAAAGACCAGGAGAGTGGTTTCTTTGTAGTGGGAAATGGAGGACAACATTGGAGAAGAGGTCAGGTGGTCTGGAGGCTGACACACAGACTCCTGTGTGATAGAATAAATGACACTGTGTGTGTGTGTGTGTGTGTGTGTGAGAGAGAGAGAGAGAGAGAGAGAGAGAGAGAGAGAGAGAGAGAGAGAGAGAGAGAGAGAAGAGAGGAGAGAGAGATGGGAGTGTAAAATTACAAATAGAAAGAAATACAATTTTGTCTGTGCTTCCTCTGGACGGTGTTTGTTTGTGCAGAGAGACCTTTCTATAAGATCCTCTTCCTGCCTTCTGATCTCCTGTCAAACCCAATTCAAAGCAGATCACAGTGACAAAGAAAGTGCTGACGGTATGAATCTGAAACTCCTGATAGAAGTTGTAAAACCCAGTCTTGAGTATGTTCAACTGCCCATCAGCTATTTAGGGATTTCTACAGCGGAAAACCTTCCCTGTAAAGCAGAGAGCACTTACCCTTCACTTCTATGGCGGGTTTCATAAAATATAGCTGAGCAATTAATGTTAAAAAATATTTAGCATTTTTCAATTTATTTCTCCTTCTCTCTCCCAGTCCTTTTCCTTTGTACCTCCCTCCACCTCAATGAAGAATCTGATAAATATGGCAACTTACTATTTTCTACTTTATATCTATATCTCTTAGGCCTGATATGGAGAGTTTCCATAATTGAATTAATATTGATGTAGCTAAATTTATGCTGAGTCAAATTTGTTTTTCTTTGGTTCTACAAGTTGCCATAGCACTCAACTCTTAGTATATGGTGTTTTATTTTACATTAAATTAATATAAATTATTTCATTGTGTACTGTATGACTATTAAATATATACTAACATAAAAATGAAAAATAGTTAAAATTCTTCATGTGAATAGAATATACAAAGGACACTGGAAGTGTGGGTTCCTATGCTGAAAGTATTCAAGTTGTGTCACGCTTTGCATAATTTAACAGCAAACAGAAAACAAAGCCAAAATGAAACAACCTAATATAAGTTGAAGCTTAAATTTTTATAGACACCACAGTAAACAGCATTGTACTTCTAGAAAGTCCAAATATCTTACAAATGTTTGAATTCTTATTATGCGAATTATTTTTTGGACTGTCGATCTGAACTAAGCTTTATTGAGGGTGGATTCTGTTGTGGCCCCTGTATGAAAACTAGCTATATGCTGTTGCACGGATAAAATCTACTTAATTCAAGGAAAATGAAGTTAAAATATTGTTGGTTAACTATCAAAGCAAAAATTATTTTGCATAATCAACAGAAAATGAATTAGCAATCTGAATAAAGTCATAAACTATAAATGGTGACCT
This sequence comes from Myotis lucifugus, assembly GCF_000147115.1. Lineage (NCBI taxonomy): Eukaryota > Metazoa > Chordata > Mammalia > Chiroptera > Vespertilionidae > Myotis > Myotis lucifugus. The sequence continues at coordinate 3,316,413 of NW_005871119.1, read as the reverse complement.
GCTTAGTTTACATAACTTGACTCCTATTAAAATGGATTTGGCTATTTAAATTTTTCTTTACCTGTAGGCTGCTAGGTCCCAACTACCAATTCAAGAGTAGGTCGGTGTATTGATTGGATTGATTTACCAAGGTTAAAAATGCCACTTTCTCATGATGAGCAAATGCTTACTGCATTGACATAAGCAAATTAATATGGTGACTTTCTTGGCATGTCAAGAACCAGAAACCTATGAGATGAAGCAGTGAGATAGTGTGAAAACAGCCTGGATGGGGCATCTAGGCTTGTTCTATCTCCTTTTTTTTGGCATAGACATGTGCTTAAAACTTTTCCATAAATGTAACAAAAAATGTTCTGACTCCTATATTATTTTCGAGGTGCTGCCGTATATTTATCACTCTTCGTTAGTTTGCTAGGGCTGCCATAACAAATGCCACAGACTGGGTGGCTTAGACAGCAGAAAGTTATTTTCTCACAGTTCTGGAGAAGTCCAAGATCAAGGTGTTGACAAGTTTGGTTTCTTCTGAGGCCTTCTCTCCTTGGCTTGCAGGTGTCTGCCTTCTTGCTGTGTCTTCACATGGTTGTCCCTCTGTGTCTATGTCCCTAATCTCTTCTTATAAGGACACCAGTCATATAAGATTGAGGCCTACCCCAATGACCTCATTTAATCTTAATTACCTATTTTAAGAGTCTGTCTCCAAATATAATCACATTCTGGGATATTGGGTACCGCAACTTCAACATATGAATTTGGGTGGGGAATTCAATTGAGCCCAAAATACACTCTCAAGTGTTCTTTTTTATACATTTCCTGAAAATTTTTAAGTTGGTGTATAATTGACATATAAAATTTTTAGTTTCAGGTATACAGTGTAATAATTTGATATTTGTGTACATTGCAAAATGATCACCACAGTAAGTCTAGTTAACATCCATCACCATACAGTTACAAAATTTTTCTTGTGATGAAAACTTTTAAGATCAAATATGCAATAGAGTATTATCCAATATAATAAAGAGGTAATATGCAAATTGACCATCACACCAACACACAAGATGGCCACCCCCATGTGAACACAAGATGGCCAGCAGGGGAGGGCAGTTGTGGGAAATCAGGCCTGCAGGGGAGGGCAGTTGGGGGGACCAGGCTGGCAGGGGAGGGCAGTTAGGGGCGACCAGGCTGGCAAGGGAGGGCAGTTGGGGGTGACCAGGCCAGCAGGGGAGGGCAGTTAGGGGCAATTGGGCTGGAAGGAGAGTGGTTAGAGGGTGATCAGGCTGGCAGGCAGAAGCAGTTAGGGGCAATCAGGCAGGCAGGCAGGTGAGTGGTTGGGAACTAGCAGTCTTGGATTGTGAGAGGGATGTCCGACTGCCCGTTTAGGCCCAATCCTTGGCCTAAACGGGCAGTTGGACATCTCTCAAGGGGTCCCAGATTGGAGAGGGTGCAGGTTGGGCTGAGGGACACCCTCCGCACAAATTTTGTGCACCGGGCCTCTAGTTAATTATAATCACTATATTACACATTTTATCCTCATGACTTATTCATTTATAACTGAAATTTATATCTTTTAACCCCCCCTTCAACTCATTTCACAGCTCCCCCCAAATACCAATCTGTTCTCTGTATGTATGAGATCAGTGTTTGTTTTTAAGATTCCACATATGAGATTGTACAGTATTTGTCTTTCTCTGTCACTTCTGTCATTTAGCTTAATACTTTTCATAAAGTCCACACACATTGTTGAAAATGGCAAGACTTTATTTTTAAAGTATATCTTTATTGATTTTAGAGTGGGGGTCCTCAAACTTTTTAAACAGGGGGCCAGTTCACTGTCCCTCAGACCGTTGGAGGGCCGGACTATAGTTTAAAAAAAAACTATGAACAAATTCCTATGCACACTGCACATATCTTATTTTGAAGTAAAAAAACAAAACGGGAACAAATACAATATTTGTATTTGCATGTGGCCCGTGGGCCATAGTTTGAGGACCCCTGTTTTAGAGGGAGGAAAAGAGAGGAATAGAGAGATAGAAACATGGATTGGCTGCCTCCTGTACACCCCCACCAGAGTTTGAGCCTACAACCTGGGCATGTGCCATGACAGGGAATTGAACCAGTGACCTCTTATTTTATGGGTCAATGCTCAACCACTGAGCCACACTGGCTGGGCAAGACTTTATTCTTTTTTTATATCTAAATAATATTCCACTATGTGTGTGCACGTGTGTGTATCATAACTTCTTTATCCATTTACCTGCCAGTGGACACTGAGGTTGGTTCCATGTCTTGGCTATTGTAAATAATGCTGCAATGAACATGGGAGTGCAGATATCTTTTCAAGTTAATGTTTTTGCTGCCTTTGGATTTATTCTCAGAAGTTGACTTGCTGGATCATACAGTAATTCTATTTTTAATTTCTTGAGGAAACTCCATACTGTTTTCCTTAGTGGCTGTACCAAGTTACAGTCCCACCAACAGTGTTCCCTTTTCTCCACATCCACAACACATTTTTTACTTCTTATCTTTTTGATGATGACTAATCTATTTTTACTGTGGCTTCTGTAAAATCTAAACTTCAAATTATATTACTTTGTTTCATTTTGGCTTTGTTTTCTGTTTGTTTTGCTTTTAAATTATGACATAGTCTGAATACCTTCAGCATAGGAACCCACACTTCTAGGGCCCTATGTATATTCTAGTCACATGAAGAATTTTATTGAGTATTTTCCATTTTTTATTTGTTAATTTATATATAATAGCCTTGCAGTGCACAATAAAGTAATTTATACCAATTTAATGTAAAATAAAACACCATATACTAAGAGTTGAGTGATATGGTGACTTAGAGAACCAAAGCAAAACCAAATACATTCAGCATAAACTTAGCTACACATCAATGTTAATTCAATTAGGAAAACTCTACACATCAGGCCTAAGAGATAATAAAATGTAGAAAATTTTAAGCTGCCATGTTTATCAGATTCTTCATTGGGGAGGGGGCATGAAGTGATATCTCATGGTGGCTTTGATTTGCATTTCCCTGATGATTAGTAAGGGTGAGAATCTTTTCATGTACATGTTGGCCATCTGTATTTCTTCTTTGGAAAAATGTCTATCCATGTCCTCTGCCAATTTTTAAGTTTTTTAAATTTATCTTTATTCTTGAAAGTGTTACAGATGTTCCTTCCCCCCCCCCCCCGCACCATTGACTCCCTCCACCCTTCCCCTGCCCCCACCCCCTCACCCCCAGGCCTAACATACTGTTGTCTGTGTCCATGGGTTATGCATATTATGCATATATGTTTTTTGGTTAATCTCTTCCTGCCCCACTCTCCTCCCTTTTCTCTGAAATTTGTCAGCCTGTTCCATGCTTCCATGTCTCTGGATCTGTTTTCTTTGTCAGTTTATTTTGTTCATTAGATTCCACATATAAGTGAGATCATGTGGATTATTTTTATGTTAAGTTGTCTGAGTTTTTAAATATAATTTGGATACTAACCCCTTATTAGATATATGATTTGAAAATGTTTTCTTCCATTTTGTAGGTTGCCTTTTCATTTTGTTGATGGTTTTCTTTTGCTGTGCAGAAACGTTTTAATTACTGTAATACCACTTACTGATTTTTGCTTTTGTTGCCTTTGTTTTAGGTATCAGATTTAAAAAAAATCATAGCAGAGACCATTGACAAGACACTTACTGCCTGTGTTTCTCCTAGGAGTTTTATGGTTTCAGGTCTTACATTCAACTCTTGAATCCATTTGAGTCAATATTTGTGTACCTTGCCTAAGAGGGCCATCAAAAGTACTTAGAGCTCTGAAGGCAACAAATGCAAATAAGGATACTTATTTACTTGAAACCTGCTCTGAAACTTTCAGGGCTTCCTGAAAGGGCCCATACTTGTATTTGTGGCCTTAATGGAACCATTAGGATGTAGGAAAGATGTGTCTATAGGTTAAAGAAAACCCAATTAAAGCAAAACAAAATGCTCCCCACCATGTACCATGTGCACATGTGTATATACTTCTAGAAGAAGCATATAATTGCACTAAAGTTGTCTTTGTTGTTAAAAATCAGGAGGCAGAGATTGACAAATGAAGGTTCATTTTAAAATGAGGGAAAATAACTCTGAAAGGTGTTCTAGTGAGAAATTCAGCAAAGTAGAGTTTACCTATGAACCTAATGCTTGATATTTAAAAAATCCTGATGTAGAGAATAATGGTGAACTTAACACTTGGCAAAATACAATTTTTGATAATAATTGTTGAGATGTGTGGTCTTTAGTTCTCATCTTCAGGATATAAGAAACATAAAAATAATGACATTATAAAAAGAAACTCTAACTGTAGTAATAATAACTAATACGATACACAAAGCAAAGATAATGAAAACCTCACATACTAAACTCCAGAAGAGTCAATAGGATCTGGATAAATTGCATTATTGCCTTCATTATTTTTTCTCTATTTTGGAATTCACCCTGGGTCTTTCTGCCTCCAGAAGGTCCCGTTGAATGAGCTCCTGAAAATGGCACTAAATATGAACTCACATGACAGTCTTGATTCTAAGTATAGGGTTCAGTAATGATGAAGCAGAGGGTCCCCAAAGACCACCTCCAGGTTTGGTGATTAGCTAGAATAACTCACAGGACTCAGCATATGGTTGTCTCATGGCTATGATTTATTACGGCAAAAGGATACAACGCGAAATCAGCAAAGGAAAAAGGCCCCTGGGGCCAAGTCTGGAGGAAACCAAGCGCAAGCTTCCAAGAGTCCCCTCCCACTGGAGACATACAGGACATGCTTAATTACTCCAGCAACAAGATATAAAACACACATGAAATGTCTACTGGAGAAGCTCGTCAGAAACTCAAAACCCAGTGTTTTTATTGGACACGGGAAATGTGGACACCATCTGCCTAGCACATAACAAAATTCCAGACTCCCAGAAAGAGAGCAGTGTTCGGTGTGAGCGACATTGGTAATACAAACAATTTAGCCACAGTAAACCACCCTTATCAGTTCGGGAACACTGGGAACTCCCCAAATCCAAATTCCCAGCCACCAGCCCAGGCCCAACATGCTTACTAGTACAAGCATGCCTTTCTAAGGCCAGCATCTCAGACCTGTTACCTTACCTGTTTTCTGCACAGATACAAAAGCAGAGGTCTTCTCCGTGGAGAAGGCTGGCTGGCCGAGTGCCCCTCTGGATTAAACACACTATTAGGAAGCATTTGTAAAGGTCCCCAGCAGGGTCTTTTTAAATATGTCATTTTGCTTGCCATTTTTGTCCCCAAATCTCACACTTTTAGCACCAATTTTGTTGAATAAGTAAATGAATGCTGCTTTTCTTGTCTCTCCTGCCCGTTGTGCCCTGCAAAAACAGGACAAGAGCTTTGCCATGAATCCCGTACTGAAACTCAGAGAGGGTTAAAGTAGGAACGGCCAGCACACAGAGGAAAACACACAGAGGCAGTGTAAAGCCACAGGGCTGCATTTCTGGCACCTCTGATAAATTGACCCTGGTGTCAAGTCCTGGGGAAGAATTCCCCTCCTGGGCTGGGTGGTGGCCTCACCCCCCCCCCCACTACGGCCCCCTCCCCCCGGGGCGGGGGGGGGGGTTACTGTGGAGATGGGGGAACGCGTGTCCCAGGGGAGGAGTGCGCCTCTTGCTGCTCCACTAAACACCAGCTGCTTAGATTCCAACGTTGGCTGGAAAAGTCTGGCTAAATATTCCATAGTTATACTTATCCTGTTTCCACTTGGAGCTAAATAGAACACACGCAATGTGCCTTTTCAGGTGGTAAAAGCAGAAAACTTCCCTGTTTTATTCCTTGACTCTGAGGATATCAGACATGAATTCAGCTGCCTCCAAATTCACGTGCATTAAAAACATTTTTTTTAAAGTTTATTTCCTTGTTTTAAGGAGAAAGCTTCCTGTTCTATCACAGGCCTTTGACTGAGGCAGGCCCAAGTCACCCTTCTTTCTCCTCCCTTCGCTGGAAACTCCAGTATTTCTGCTCAGGCGACTGCGTTTGCCACCTACTAGTAGGTAGAGCTTCATGCATTACTTTGCCAGAAGTTGCCACTGGAATCTGACAACAGAAAGTGGTCCCTAGAGTTTATTAGTGTAAACAGCTTCCGATTCTTCATGCCCTCTTCAATCAAAACGGGAAATATTTCATTTGACACCGATTTTATTTATTTTCTTTATTCGATGTGTAGTAAAGAAAGCAGCAACAACAGGAATGCGCTCATTTGGGGCGATAGGGCTCAGGAACCTGATGCTGCAGTAACTCAGACTCTTACTTAAGCTTCTATATTTTCAATTTCGCTTTCTAGCCATACCATTGTTTGCTAGAATAACGAAGGCTCCCTCTATTTCTTGCTTACTTGTGTTACCTTAAAATAAATGAGCAGCAGTCTTTTATCATTTCATAGTTTTCTTGAACCAGTGGCCAATGTGAGCAGTCACACAGATCAGCAATATTTTGTGCATAGATGAAAGTAACAAGCTGTTCTGGAAAATAGAGAACAGGGTGATTCTTGCCTAGAGCTACACAGTTGCCTATTTATCCTAACTTCTTCTCTTGCAATGGTACTCTCCTCTTTCTCGCCCTCGGAACCATTCTCTGTGGTATATAGATGCTGTTAAAAATTTGCTAATCATTTGTTCTCACTGTGGTACTTTTTCTGCTAAGTGAATCAAATCTGATCTGATTTGAATAGTTTTAGTATATGTTCACCCTCCCATATCTTGACTACTTGAAGAGTTTCTTAACTGTTCTTCCTTTTCATTCATGAGTCAGCTCTTATAATATTGTTACTTGCAGAAAAATTTTCCCACTGTCCTCAGAATAAGTCAAAGTTCCTAAGTTTGTCATTGACAGTTGTCTATAGTTGAGCAACAACCTATCTTTCATTTATTTATGTATTTATGAATGTATGCATTTTTATCTAACACCTGATTCGTTCATTTATTGGTATATTCTTTTTTGAATTAAAATTTTGGATTGTCTATTTTGTTCTAAGAATTAGACACAGCAGATATAAAAAGAAAAAGACATCTGACTTGTCACCAAAGGACTTATAATCAAGTTGGGGAATTTAATAGGTGCTAGAATGGAGAGGTGCACATGATATTATGCATTAAATAACTAATTGTAATTTAATTCACTTGATCCACAAATATTTATCAACCACCTAGGATGATGAAAGCAATGCACAAACATAAAATAACCTTGGAAGTCTTCCATCCTCTTGAATTTTTTGGAATAGTTTGAGAAGGAGAGGTGTTAGTTCTTTTTTGAATGTTTGGTAAATTCACCTGTGAAGCCATTGGTCCAGGACTTCTGTTGGGAGTTTTTTGATTACTGCTTTGATTTCTTTAGTTATAATTGGTCTGTTCAAATTTTCTGTTTCTTTTTTTACTCAATTTTGGAAGATCATATGTTTCTAGGAATTTATCCATTTCTCCAAGATTGTATAATTTTTTGGCATATAGTTGTTCATAATATTTTCTTATAATCCTTTTTATTTCTGTGGTGTCAATTATTACTTCTCTTTCATTTCTGATTTTATTTGGATCCTCTCTTTTTATTTTTTTTTAATGAACCCAATTAACAGTTTATCAATCTTGTTTATCTTTTCAAAGAACCAGCTCTTGGTGGCATTAATTATATATATATATATATATTTTTTTACTCTGTTTTATTTATTTATTTCTTCTTCCTTCTACTCACTTTGGGCTTTGTTTGTTGTTCTTTTTCTTTAGGTGTAAGGTTAGATTGTTCCTTTGAAATTTTTCTTATTTCTTGAGGTAGGCCTGTATTGCTATGAATTTCCCTCTTAGAACTGCTTTCGCTATGTCTCATAGATTTGGGGTTGTTGACTATCCATTTTTATTTGTCTCAAGGTATCACTTGATTTCTTTCTTGATATCATTTTTAACCCATTCATTGTTTAGTAACATGTTATTTAGCCTCCATGTGTTTGTGTGTATTGATATTTTAATTATGATGTATTTTGGTGTGGGTCTCTTTGGGTTCATCTTTCTTGGGTTCATCTCTGTGCTTCCTGGACTTGAACATCTGTTACTTTAGGTTAATGAAGTTTTTAGCCATTGTTTCTTCAAATAGGTTTTCTGTCCTTTTCTCTCTTCTCATTCAGGGACCTCTATAATGTGAATGTTAGTATACATAATAATCTCTTAAGTTATCATTATTTCTTTTTGTTGTTGTTGTCACTGAGTTATTTTTACCACCCTATCTTCCAGGTCACTGATCCATTCTCCTGCATAATCTAATCTACTGTTGATTCTTTCTAGTGTATTTTTCATTTCAATTATTGTAGTTAGTCTTCAACTCTGATTGTTATTTTTTAATATTTTCTCTTTATTGAAGTTCTCACTGTATTGATCCATTCTTCTCTCTAATTCAGTGAGCATCTTTGTGGCCATTATTTTGAATTCTTTATCTGGTAGGCTACTTATCTCAATTTCATTTAGTTATTTCCTGGGGTTTTGTCTTCTTTTTTTTTCACTTGGAACATGTTTCTTTGTCTCCTCATTTTGTCTAACTCTCTCTATGTTTGTTTCTATATATTTGGTAGATCAGCTATGTCTCCTGGTCTTAAAAAAAAGTGTCCTTATGTACAAGGTGTCCTATGGCACAATATACCCTAGTCACCAGGGCCAGGTGATCCAGGGGTGTCCCCTGTGTGAGCTATGTGTGCCTGCATGTCGTGGCTGGGCTGCAGTTGCTGCATATCAGTTGGTAGGCTTTACTACTTTTCTGAATTCCTACAATATGCTGTGCTTTTCTCATGGAACAACTTTTAATTTATTTTAAATGAACATGCAAAGTAACAAAAGTCAATTTAAATTAGAGATGTGTAGCATAAAAAGTGGAAGACCATATTCACCTTGACTCTATCTTTAAAATTTTTTTATATTAAATTTATTGGTGTGACATTAGTTAATAAAATTATATAGGATTCAAGTGTACATTTCTATACTTCATCATCTGTATATTGCAATGTGTGTTTACTACACATAGTCACATTTCCTTCTGTCCCTGTATATTTAACCCCCTAAACCCCTTAGTGCCCTCCCCACCCCCTTTCCCTCTGTTGTCTATGAGTTTTGTTTGTTCATTTGTTGCTTTCAGTGTTATAGCCCACATATGAGTGAGATAATATGGTCCTTATTGTTTTCCATCTAATTTATTTCACTTAACATGATATTCTCAAGATCCATCTATGCTGACCCTGACTCTACCTACAGCTCATTCCTGTCTCCAGAAGGAAATACTGTTGGTAATTTGGCGTGTGTCTACCCATAACTTTTTCTTGACATTTACATACACATGTGGACATGTGAAAGCACACGCTCGCGCGCGCACACACACACACACCACATGTAATAGCTGTTAATGTTTGTCATAAATGAAATACTCTGCATTGTTTTGGAATTACTTACTTGGATAGTTATTCTTGTCAGTACATATAAATGTAATTTGTTTTTTTCAGTATAATACATAGATGGCCATTTATTTTCTGACATTTCATTGTAAAGAACAAATCTGTCATGGACATTTAAATATGTGTTTGTGTATGTATGTATGTAAGTACGTCTATGGATGAATTTATATAGATGTGAAATTCCTGTATCAAAGAGTGTACATATTTAAAATGTTGACAGGTTCTGCCAAATTGTCCTTCAAAGAAAGTGTCACAGTTTAAATGTCCACAAATATTTCTCAGAACCTCACTTACTGGCTTTTTACACATGTTTGATCTCCTCTAGTTGATGAGAACATAATCTCCTTGGGGTAGGGACTATGCCTTTTACATGTTAGCATCCCTAGTGACTTCTGGCACAGGGCAGTGCTTGGCACATAATTCAGGTTTGGTAAATATTTGTGGAAACAAACTATATAGATGTAAAACATTAAGTTTCTCCTGGAGGCGAAGAAGGAACTGTGGTCTTTGTGGAAGGTTGCTGATCTGGTCCGCATAGATTAAGATCCTATTTCTGGTCCTCAACTAAGTGTTCCCTTTTTATTGATGGCACAGTCTAGCTATATATGTTCTTATAATAAAGATCATAGGTAAGATTTCCTAAGAAGTTAAATGAAAGTTCTGAGAGTAAAGCCCCCTCGACTGGGGCAGTGAATTCTATATAATAAAAGCCAATATGCTAAGTGTCCAACCATTCGTTCAACTGTTCGACAGTCGCTATGACACACACTGGCCACCAGGGGGCAGATGCTCCAACCGGTAGGTTAGCTTGCTGCTGGGGTCTGACAGATCGGGACTGGGCGAGACAGGCCAGACACACCCGCAGTCCCTCCCTGGTCCAAATCTTGCACTAGTGGGGGTCCCTCAACCTGGCCTGCACCCTCTCGCAATCCGGGATCCCTTGGAAGGATGTCGGAGAGCTGGTTTCGCCCAGGCCGAGGGACCCCACTGGTGCATGAATTTGTGCACCAGGCCTCTAGTAAATATTAAAAAGGTCTGGAGCTCTGGAGTCTCCTCTTGGCACTGTCATAATGTGGCCAGAAATCCCAAGTGTACAAATAGAGCATGGGATGACAGTAACCTGCCAATTGAGCCAGGAAGCCTAGACAGGAAACAGCACCTGATATCTAATTGCTTTAATGAAGCATTTGTGTACTTTAAGGTAGAGGTCTAGGTGAAACCCCAATTCCATGACCTTTGGCATCCTACTTGCTCTTTTTGAAAGTTCCTTTGCTCTTCTGTAAAATGGAAAGAAACATTCTACTGGGTTATTTTGAGAATTAAGAGTGATTAGGTGAGCACGGCTGGCATGGCTCAGTGGTTGAGCATCGACCTGTAACCAGGAGGTCGAGGTTCAATTCCTGGTAAGGGCACATGCCTGGATTGCGGGCTCAATTCCCAGTGTGGGGCATGTAGGAAGCAGCCGATCCATGATTTTCATCATTGATGTTTCTCTCTCTCCTCCCCCCTTGTTTGTTTCTTTCTGAAATCAATAAAAATATATATATTTTTTAAAGAATGATTAGGTGAAAGGAACTAGCACAATGCCTGCTAGATTGTAAGAGCCTCTGGCAGTGAGCAGAGCTCAGCAAAGTACTGCCTCTGCTGACTGCTCAGGACTCACTTAGGAACATTATTTTTAAAGACCTACTTTTGGATAGTTTGTCCATTTTATGTATGAGTTTCAAAGCTACCTCCTCAGTAAAGCAAATCCACCCATGTAACTATTTTTTACTTTTCTGTTTTTAGATTTGTTAGTTTCTCTTCAACAGTTCAGGACAAAGTTCAGCTTTTGACGCAAAAATCCAATATGCCCAAAGCAATGAAAAGGAGCAGATGTAGCATTTGGGATGTTTCATGTCAGTCAGTGTGCTAGATGGGGAGTCAGATATCAGGAGAGTCTGTGACCGTGAACCATTTCTGAGCCTTCAGGGAGGAGTGCAGTAAACACTGAGAGTCAGCTTGTGTTTCTGGGTTAAGCCATTCCTAGAGAATCTAAAATGGCCCAGTGGAGACTGCCAAAGCAAAGGGTATAGGAATGTCACCAAAACGGTAACATGAGATCTTATTTTGCTCTGTGTCACTTCTGTTCATGTTGTTGTTTCCTTTCTTCCTTCTCATTTCCACCTGCGAAGTCCCCTTCATTGTGTAAGTCCCACTGCAAAGCCCCCTCACGTGCTTTATAGCCTTCTTCCTGTGTGGCACTGAAAAATGAAAAATATTATGGTTTCCTGTTGATCTGTCTGTTCCTCCTCCCCTAAAGATCATAAGCAACTAAAGGTATAATTTTTCATCCTCTCTTTCCCATGCCCTGGGATTTATACAATGCCTTGTACTAAGTACTTCTCCAGAATAATTTTTAACAAACAAGTAAACGAAAAGAAGGAGAAATATGAGCTCAGTAATGGTGGATGGATTTGTGGCTAGTAAAGGGATCCTTGCAAAGACTGTTGAATATGTTTAAGACCCACTTCTTTTAATAGGGTAATTCTCAGAAGTTAAAACTGAGAATAAACATGTGTCAAGGGTTTTAGTCAACTCACTAATTAATGTTGGAACCAGAAAAATGGTAAAGCTGATTTTAAAAAGATTTAAAGAACTGGGATTATGTAGTCTTTTTGAAACAAGAAAGCTGGAATAAGATTGCTGTTTGGTCACAAAACTAGCTAATATACTTCTTAGCTTTAACCTTTGGAATGTTCTTTTCTGCTAGATAGAAATCATTTGCATCTCTGATGGGCACAAATATACAATAAAATGAAAAATTACAGAATAATCCCTAATTAATAGTTGAAAGTTAATCAATGATATATTTTCCTAGAAAATTAAGTAAGCCATGAATGGATCTGATAAGCAATGACTTAGGACACCTGAAGGATAAGCAGTCATCCTCTTGACCTTATTTACAGATTGTGGATAGTTTTTCTATCCCAATGTTCAGCTCTTTTTACCCTATGCTATTTTTTTGAAACAATTTCCTCCATCCCTACAGCTTGTCAATGACTCTCAAATTTATAACTTCAGTCCAGGTCTTTTTCATAGCTCCAAACTTACTTTTTAAACTCTTTCCTGACTAACTGTGTGGCTGTGTGACTCTGGGAAGATTACTTAACCTCTCTATGTCTCTGTTTTCTCCTCTATAAAGTGGTATTAATAACAGTACCTATCATACAGGGTTACTGTAAAGACTAAATTAGTTCATATATGCAAAGCATTTTGAATAGTGTCTGACATGTAATATGATATGAGTACTTGCTGTTACTATTCTCAACATCTCCATTTGGATGTCTCAGTGGTACCCAAACACTACATGTCTGAAACCGAACTTATCCCATTCCCTCCCCAAACCTACTCTACCTCTAGTGTTCCCTGTCACAATCACGAGCACCACCATTCATATGGTTATGAAAATGAGACATTGAGGGCCATATTTTATACTTCTTTTCCTTCTCAGATCTAGGCTATCAAGAAGTCCTGTCTGTTTTATTCCTAACTACCTCCTGAATTAATCAATTTTGTTCCATCTCTATTGCTGGCACCCTAGTCCAAACTTCTCTTACCTCTTGCCTGAATTACTACTGAATAGTCTCCCCAAAAGCTCGCTTGCCTCTGTCTAAACCATTCTCCATACTGAGAATGAAGATCTTATTATGCTATTTCTCTGCTTTGAAACTTTTAAAGCTTTCCATTGCTCTCTCCATAAAGACCCAACGTCTAAACTAGACCTTGTCTCATGCAACTTTCTTCAGTATCTGTGCTCCAGCAGTACTGGAGTTACTAGTAATTTGTTTCCTGAGGTAAAACCTCAAAACATTAAAAACAGAACTGCCATATAATCCAGCAATCCCATTCCTGGGAGGGCATCCCTGTATTGGGGAGGGGATTTTACTAGATGATGACTAACTTCTCCTCCAACGCTAAGCTCTTGGGATTCAATGAATTGGTGGTGGTAGGAAACATACGTGGCTAAACCTGGTGTGATAGAAAGGATTATTGTTCAGCAAATAGTCATTTAACTCCCTCTCCTTCTTGAGATAGAGGATAATTTCTTAGTCCCATTGACTTTAGGCTTGACCTTATTACTTGCCTTGGCCAATGAAATATTGGACAGTGTGGCTCAAGCAGGGTCTTTAAATGTGCTTGCTCTATTTGGCTCGCCTCCTGAGCCCCAGTGACCCACTGTGACATGCTCCTAGTAGCCATTTCCCCTTCAGCCCAGGCTTTAGAATCAATACATGTGGAGCAGACCTGAAGCCATCCCACAGCCTGCAGCTAGCCCCCAGCTTAGACCAGCAGATCCCAGCTGATCCCCAGATCCATGAGTACAGGAATAAAGAGGGGTGGTTAATATGCAGCATTCTTATGACAAAAGCTGGCTAACAGATACCTGCTTCTTCCTAAACTGAGACACCCTCAACTTATACTCATGATATTGGACCCTTTTATAGGACGAGTTCTCCTTGCCACTCTCTTGCCTTGGGATTCCACCTTGTGTGGTTGTGTGGGTGCAGAGAAGGAAGGTAAATGAGTGCCCAAGACTTGACATGCTGGCCCTGTATACACTTAACACAGCTTTGAGGCAAAGGGCCTTCCAGGAACAACCAGATGTTTTTGTTTCTCTCTGTCTTTGAAACAACAGCAGAGACTACTATACTATAGTCCGGGGTGTACCTTTCTCTTTGTGGTCTCCTGGTGGTTTCACTTATGCTATTCTTGCTCTATCCTTAAGTGAGATAAGAACACTTGGGCAAAACTACTAGGGTTTAGAAGGGGCTTCTTCCCCTTTTGGATCCAAGTGTTGAATCCATGTTATATTGTTGTTCCCTGAGGAACTCATTCAAGAAGGTTTTAACAGGAAGGCAAAATCCACTTCTGCCCTCATTCTGCCTTTTTAACAAGGAGAAACCAGCCTGTGCATCTAAGAGCCAGAGTTTAGCATGAAGATCAAGGGGAGAGGGACTGGACCATGGGCTGGGTAGAAAGACAGAAAGCAGGCACAAAACAGGAAAATGAGCCGCAGAGGTTCCTAAAGGTAGTCACGGGTGCTTTCTCTAAACGGTCTGTGGCCTCTCCATGAGTGTATGGTCCTTTCGGATACTTCTTTAAGCCTCTTTCCTCCTTGGTCACAACTGACTTAGCTGTAGGCAGATACTAGACTCAAGGGGGTGCATTTGGAATGTATTTGAGAGCATGAAAAAAAAGCCAGAAATCCTTTTATTCAGGGATGTGGAAGTTGGTGTTAAGATCTGACTTTAGTCAATGTGAACTAAAGAAAGAACTAAAGTAGGTGGCCACAGGCATGAGAACATAGTGAAAGCCAGTCTGCTGAAAGGGAAAAGACAAAACCAGATGTGCACGCAGAGAGAAGCACTGAAGAGGACATACAGCTCTGGGACTTCAGTTTCTGAGGTCTGGCCCTTCGTGAGCCTGACTGTTTTGTGAACTACCTCCACACTTTCCCCATAAATTTCCCTCTTTGCTTAAGCTGGCTAAAGTGGGGTTTTTTCTTTGCAAAGAGATAGGGATGTAATAAAAAAACAACAACACAACTTTACCTGGGTGTTGAATAACCATGTAATTTATCATCCTAAATGGGTCACTTTGGGTGTTGTTAATAATTATACCGACACAACAGGAAACCAGGATGCATGGCCATCCTTCCTATGTGGTCAAGAAGGAAATGAGATACTCACTGCTCATGTTTCCCAGATCCAGTTAGCTGCTTAAATCATGTCACAACAATCCTATCAAGTCCTCTGTCAGACCATGATCTAGAGCTAGAGAGATTCAACACACAGGAAACTGGTGGAAAGGCTGGGCTAAGAACCCAGGTCTAGATGACCACAGATTCTGTGCTCTTCTCTGAAACAATTCTGCCGAGGCTCAAGCTGTACTAATCCATACTCCTTGCATCAGCATTCTGGGGTGTTTGAGAGCAATGATCAGTGAAGAAAAACTCACGCAATCACACTAATCTCTCAGAAAACCCACGCCCACCCTATTGACACAAGGACAGTGTCTAGCCTCGTTCTTGTCTGAAACGCTCTTCAGCTGAAAAAGCACAATACAACAAAATCTCCACCAGCAAAGACGGAAATTGAAGCAATTTTGAGACAATTTAGAAGCCTCATTTTCACAGCTCAAAGTTATCTGAGCTGTGCAGGACACAAAAGATTAGGGGTCAGAAATTTTCAGATAATTGCTTGTTTTCCTGGTCTAACAGGCTTTCTTTTCTGAGCATGTATTGTCCGCACCAACAGCAAGCTCGCACCAATTTCTAGGTCGGAGCTGTGTGGAGAAAGAAAGAAGTGATAGGAGATTATAACCTGACTAGAGGCCCAGTGCACAAAACTCATGCATGGGTAGGGTCCCTAGCGGCTGCTGGCTGCCGGCCAGGGCCTCCCTTCCCCGGCTACCAGCTGCTGGCTGAGACCTTCCTTTGTTCTGTGCCACCCCCTGGTGGTCAGCGCACGTCATAGCGAGAGATAACTCCTGATGTCCCAGTTGAACTCCTGAGGGGACACTTTGTATATTAGGCATGTGTGTGTGTGTGTATAGATATAGATAGATATATATATATAGATATAGATATAGATATAGATATAGATATAGACATAGATATAGATATAGATATTCTGATTAAGACTCAGGTGAAAATGTCTCTTCATTAATGTGATCCCAGTTTTCTTTTTACTGAATGCCAAATATAACAGGAAAATAATTAGTCCCAAGTTCTATATCCCTTTTCTTATTAGGCACTTCTAGCCCCCTGGGCTAATCCAGTCACCAGCAAGCAATTGCCCAGATTAGAGCTGCTGGGGTTTGTTAACATTCTGGGAAGTGTACCAGGTTCTTTCTGAGTCAGAAAAGGGAATCAGTTACTGCCAGCTGCACCCACCAGTTTATCTGTGGGAAAGGGTAAACTGCCAGAATAGTAACTACATCTTAATTCAAAGGGATGGGATGTAGATAGGAAGCGAGCTTTCCTACCACGCTGATGTAGCTTGAAGAAGAGGCTCCAGGACAGAGCCGAGAGGCAGGGCATTCTATTCCATTAGAGTTCTGACACTTCCGTTAGAACCACCGATGAGTCTGCCCTTGCGTGATTTGCTCACAACACATGTTCCCAGTGTAATCCTCCACCTTGTGAGAAGGTGAAAGAGTGATGGAAGAATTTGGAAGGAAGTTCTAATATGGACAGGGAGCACAATTTGTGTTGAGGAACTATTAGAGCCATAGGGTACTACTTATGCCTTTCAAGGTCCAAGGTCCTACCTCACAAACTATGATTCTGAGCACCTATGGCTGAGACCAGGTAAAAAAACATTGTTGGCATTTCACAGGTTATTGGGAAACCAGAAACACACGTTTGACACCAGGCAAAACTTATTGAACCTTGTATATATTTTATTGATTTTTTACAGAGAGGAAGGGAGAGAGATAGAGTTAGAAACATCAATGAGAGAGAAACATCGATCAGCTGCCTCCTGCACATCTCCCACTGGGGATGTGCCCACAACCCAGGTACATGCCCTTGACCGGAATCGAACCTTGGACCTTTCAGTCCGCAGGCCGACGCTCTATCCACTGAGCCAAACCGGTTTCGGCAACTTATTGAACCTTGTATAGTGGAAATGTGATTTTTTTTTACTCTAATGATAATTTAATTGAAAAAAATCTCTTTAAAGAAAAGGAGCATAAAACATGATTGGTTTTGGAGAACTTTATGGACTATACCTGTATAGTAGCATTCTTGGTGCTGTGTTACAGCCACAGAGTATTTTACTGACTCTTTTTCATGCAAACAGCATTCTGTTGCCAAAGTTAAGGGACCTCATGGTTTCTCCTTTGATTGATTTAAATCCTTGAGAATTATTCCAGTGCTCACATTATTTCCCTTCCTTTTTCTGTACCCAACTCCCAATTGAGAGAAACAGTTTTTTAAAAAATTACCCAAATGCATACCTGCAATATATGTCTATACACAGAGTTCCTTAGGGGTTTGAATTTAAGGAAACTATTAATCTTCATGTGAATAGATGAGTGGCTCTTGTTGGTGCTAAATAACCAGACAGCGTCATTCACTCTAGCAGCATATACAATAAGCAAATAAGGACCAGAATGACATCAACAGCAGTTGAGCTCAGAGGTTAGTGAATGTCAACCACAACTCACAATTCAGAAATGAATCCCATCACCTGATATATGATTACTCATGATTATCTTAGCAATATTTTTTCTTTTTTCTCTATCCACTTTTATTTTTTTTAAATATATTTTATTGATTTTTTACAGAGAGGAAGGGAGAGGGATAGAGTTAGAAACATCGATGAGAGAGAAACATCAATCAGCTGCCTCCCGCACACCCCCTACTGGGGATGTGCCTGCAACCAAGGTACATGTCCTTGACCGGAATCAAACCTGGGACTCTTCAGTCCGCAGGCCAATGTTCTATCCACCGAGCCAAACCAGTTAGGGCTCACTTTTCTTAATTATGTCTTATGGACCTCAAAGAAAAGCTATCTTTTTACTTAAAGATGCAATAATGGCTTCCACATATAAACACCATTAATAGTTTTTCCTGAGAACTTTGAATTAATTTTATTTTCTGAGAAATATTGTTTTTTATCTAGTTTTTCTTTCAGGTGGTCAGAATATAAATGTTACAGAATTGTTTTTCTTTTGTTCCAGTTTTCTACCCTAATATCAACTTTAACTTTTAAGTTGTACAAAAATCATATTAACAGAGATGACTGTTCTTTAAAAACAAGAGTACTTTACTTATTAGTCACAATGATACAGTTTTATAATGTGTCGGTTGTCCTGGACTGCTTGTATTTGCTTTGAAATCGTGTAGTGATTGTCTAAAAGTATGAAGTCAGTGCGTTTTTCTGGATGTTAAAGTTATTCTTTGTACTCACTATTTACACACAGTGCCTCAAATTTAAAATTTTGGTCATAGAACTGAACTGGTTACTTTGTTGGGAGAAGAGGGAGAAAGGGAAAAAGAAATAATTGCAGCAAATGTGATTCTAAATATCTTTTAGAGTTAGTTTAAGACTGAAAGGCAGGCTCCGTTGAGGATGAGGAGTTTCAACGTGGTCCTTGAAGTTTTATGACAGCATTTGGCCTGTCAGTCTGATTCACCTATTTATAACCTGGTCTTTCTTCATGAATAACAGCTGGCCTGCAACTCACTTTTGCCCTGGGAGTTTCAGCCAGGCCGGCGTGGTTATCTTCAATGCCCTTTAAAAGAATCGTGACTAAAAATATACTTTACCAATCTTTTGAAAAACAAAGGTTGTCAAATACATTGGCTGACATTTCTGTCCTATTAGATTCCTGGTATTAGATATAGGCATCTATTAAAATCGGAGAATGAGTCACTCCCCAAGTACTGTCCCTTTCTGTAGCTGTGGTTTGGCAAAGGCCCTGGAGATTCAGTCGCCCAGAAGGCCACATGTCCTGAGCAGGAACTTTCCTCCTTAGCAGCAGCTAAATAACATCAGATTGAGCATCACAAAGAGGCCCAAATTCAGCCTTCTTCCTTCTCTCAGACACATTGTCTAGTGTAGCCATCATACTCCAGGGAACCCGGACATCAAGGTTTCAGTCACTCAGTGCAATACTGCTCCATAAAACACCTCCATTTTGTTGGCCAGGCACATGGCCAGGCACAAATGCCCATGCTTAATTTCTCTGGTCTAGTAGGTTGCTAAGAAAAAGCAGAGCCCATGGCTGCAAGCTCCAGGTCCTAAGGTTTTTAAGAACAAATGTTTGATAGCACCACACATTTTCTGTCTCTTCAGGTTTTTTGTGTGTGTGTGTGTGTGTTTTTTTATTGGTCTTCAACTTTTATTTTTTTTATTTTTTATTTTTTTTATAATTAAATCTTTATTGTTCAGATTCATCTCTTCAGTTTTTATTGTTAATTTAAAAAATGCATACATTATTTTAAGTCAGACAAGGTAATTTTCCATCAGGATAGGGTTATATTATCTCTAAGAAAGAAGATAAAACTAAAGTGTAAACTTCAATAAGGAAATACAACTTGAGTTCTAGTAAAAAGACACACACACACACACACACACACACACTCAGATGTGTCCAGTAAGCTATGCTAGGAGCCTGGGTGAGAGAAATCAGAGTGTCACACTCAAGGAGAGGGAAGGGAGCTTACCCTAGAGGCTGGGGCTGACAAGGCTTGTCCAGCCATGGGCAGATGCCAAAGCAGGAAAATTGATTCTCCCTGTGCATGGGCCACGAAGTTTCAATTGCACTGTACGTGCGCGCCCGCACGTGGTATTTTGTGGAAGAGCCACACTCAAGGGGCCAAAGAGCCGCATGTGGCTCGCGAGCCGCAGTTTGCCGACCACTGCGAGCATCTAGAAGGAATACAACTATGCCAATGCTTTGATTTTGCCCCCCCCCCTTTTTTGACTTCTAACTTCTAGTGCTGTAAGAGAAAAAGTTTGTGTTGTTTTAAGCCACTAAGGTTGTGGTCATTTGTAACTGCAGCCACAGAAAACTAATTCAGTGCCTCACCACATATCTGTGAACAGAGAAGACAATCATAGAGTTCTCAGCACCTCTGCTTGGTGCCTGGAGGTCCCTGATCTAAAGGCGCTGAGACTTGGGTGCTGACCACCAAGCTTCACTCAGAGCCCAGGACGCAGCCGCTCCCTCCTGAGCTGCAATGGCTTTGCCTTGGATTCTGTGGGCACTCTGCTTCTGAAACCCTGGCTCTCAGGAGGTGCACAGACGAGTTTGCATTCCTCACACTCCATGTCTCTCCCTGAGGCATCAATGGCACCATCCAGAGCACACAGCATGCTGTGTGCAATTTCTTCTCTGTCAGAATGGACCCGAGAACATTTCTTGGTTCTAAAATATGGGTTTTGAGTCAGCATTGGTGGTCTTTGCCATAGTGGCATTCTGAGCTAGGTGAGAGACCGCATCATCCATACACATTGTCACTGAATCCTTGGTAAGTTTCTCCTAGGGTGGAACAGCCAATGAAATGGTTCTCATTTCCACTTTGAACAAGCTGTCTTTCCCGGCAAGATAAAGAACAAACCAGGTTCTTTGGCTCTTCCTTGTAAAATGTGGCCCAATCTAAGGATTATGATTCTTTTGTATTAGGATATTTATGCACATCCATATCCATATGGGGAAAGTCATGACTGGTTCAAATCCACCATCAAGATTCCAGCCTCTATTGGGCTCTTCTTGAGGGAGTTGGGAGAAGCTAGACTTGAATGTCCTCATGACACTGTCACCAACCAGAGCCCATGCCACTGTCCTCACTTTGTCAGAGCTGAAGCAGCTGAAGAGCTCATTGATATTTTTTAAAAGCTCTCTGGGTGATTCTAGGCTGCAGTCAAGGTTATCTGCCTCCATTCCAAGCACTTTTTGTATTAAGAGTTTTATAATACCTACATCTTTTAATCCTCAAAAGATATTTGTGAGTTAAGTATCATTACTATCCCCATTTCACTGAAGAAAAAAGCAAAGCATGGAAAGGTTACATAATTTGCCCAAGGTCACATGGTAAGCAAGGGACAAAGCTAGGATTCAAACCCAGACTCCAGGAGCCAGAAACATATGGATTCCCACTGCCTCGTGCAGACTTGAATCCTAAGCACACAGCAGAATCCTGTTACTCAACAAATGTTTGTCCAAGGAGTAATACGTTTTTGATTAAAATATTGTGAAATATTTGTGAAACAGGTTTTCAGTTAAAATATTAAAGGGTATGGGTTCAGCATTACTTTTTAATTTACAAAGTGCTCTGACATGCTATTTTATTTACACATTCATTTGTGAAATTTTTTCTTTAGACCTTAACTTTAAAAAAAAAATTCTTTTAAAAAGTCTAGAATTCAAAAAACAAAATACAAAGAAAAACACCACAGTAGCATTTTCATTCCTAAGTCCATGAAAAAAAAAAATCACCATTTTTGAATGCTTCTATATTCCATAATTCTTAGGTATTTAAGTTCCAAAATGATGGTTTTATTTTAAACAGCTTATTTTATGTATTAATAAATTCATTGTTAAATAGTCCAGAGCTAAATTAGTCCAAAATGATTAAAGTACATACATTTTATTTCAATCCATTTAAAAAATATTGATTTGCCTAAAAAAGGCTACATTTTTGTAAGGCTTCACTTACAGTGTAGCATAAATGTGCATTCATCCTCAGAATCTTTAAAATAGCACCAATGTCACCTGCTTGATCATTTAGGGATAGAAGGAAAATAATTTGCTTCTCATTCTATGTAAATCTGAAACTCCCTTAAAGGTTAATGGGCGTAAGGAGACCAGAAAGAAGACTAATTCTCTTAAACTTAGAGCAATTTGTTACATGATGGCATTTTTTAATTTTTATTTTTATTGTAAAAACATAAGAAACTCATGAGATGCAAAAGCTAGTTTTGCTACAAACTGCCTGTACATTAAAATAGGAATGGGAAGTAGAGGAAAAGTACAACAGCAGTTGCAAATTGCCTTTTATAGTGTGGTTGAAAGCACTTTCCTGTTCAATAATTTTAATAAACAAATCCCCTTAGCCTTTCCCTGATCAGTGTGAACATAAGTCAAGCATTATACACATTGTTCTTTGAGGGTATACCTTCGTGGTTACAAATTATGCCTATTATCCTGCCAAGACTTAGATTAGTCTACGTAGTTAAAAATTAGACTCTAAAGCAACTAGAAATTTGTGTTTTTCCTGATTCAAAACAAAATTCCATTTACAACGGTTAACCTATTATTATTTTAATTTTTAAATTCAGCAAGTCATTAGTAGAATTATAGACCACTCAGAGAGATGAAGTTCAAATTAACTATGTGGTATTTTCTTTCCCAAATTCTCAATTAAATATCTTTAGACATTGGTTCCCAGCCGGTCTCTGAGGCGCCAGGAAGTTAATGCAAGGGGTTCTCAGCTTCCCAGATGGCTATTTACTGAAAAGCTAAGATGTCATACACATAAATGCACTACCATCTCCCAAATGTCCATGGATGTCAGAGTGATTTATACAACTCCAATTCATTTAAAAGTCTGTAGTTAAGTCACTGTAGCTGTTTTTCGTAAGGTATCTCCTTAGTCAATGGACAATTGCTTTTGGGGAAAACTGGTGTTATGTAATATTTCCTGATATTAAAAGGAGGTCTTTACGATTAAAAATTAGCACAGACACATAACTAGAGAAAACAGCCACGCCAATGGTCACCTCTTCTATTAAAAGTGTCTAAAGACAGCAGGAAGAGCCTCCCCAGTGAATTGTCAGGTTTATGTGCATCTCTCAGCTCATAGTGATAGCCCTGGGCAATTAACTCCAAATATCACAAGCCCCAAATGTATTGCCAGAGAATTTGGAGAATACATTTTAAACCCTGTTGTGTTGGCAGAACAGAGGGCTGGTGCTCCTTTACGAAACAAATATGCACAGGCCCAATAACCCATCACAAGCGTGTGTTCTTCCACTGGGCAGCTGTGAGCAGATCCTAGGTTCAATGCAAGCAAGGCCTTTTCCGGCATTGCATCTGGGATCTCTACACATCTAGAGGCATTGGCAGGGAGCGAGAAGGGCTTTGAAAGAGGATAGAATACAAGCGAACTGTGTTATTCTGCAAACGATTGACCAATAACACTGGCTGCAAGCCAGCCTAGGGGAGCCAGCGTGTTTCCTTGTGTTACAACCAATCTCTCTCATTGGGATCGCTGCTACCATTGGTGTAGAATGTATGGAGTCAGCAACTGTTCGAAATTCTTTGCCATCATTAGAGATAGCAGGTGAAGAAACTGAGATTGTGTGAGGTTAGGTGACCTTGAGGTCACCAGGTGGGGAACGAGAAGCTCAGGTATGGAATTCGGATTTAACTTTAAAACCTGTGCTTTAACAGATACTAGCGGCAAGGCCAAGCCCTGGCCAGAGATGTGAGGTGGGCAAAGTCCTCTCTCTTCTGTGTTTCCTGCTATTTACTCAATAAATCCTTCAAGGCAGCCAGCCAGTATTACTTAGTGCCTCAAAGGGAAGGCTTTGGAGTCACACGCAACTTAATCCATATCTTTATTCTGCTACTTGCTAGCAATGTTGTCTTGTGTTAGTTACTTAACCTATTAAAAACTTATCACATAGGGTTCTTATGATGGACTCGCATAGTACCGTCATTCATTCGATGAATTTAACTAAAAATATACCGTCTGCTGGCAGTCTGGGTATGGAGGTTAGCAACACAGAGCTCTCTTCTCTTGGAGCTCATTTTAGTTTGGGAGTGTGATATTGTGATTTATAATAAGAAATACATGTTTGGTATTCGTCCAGTTTCTGGCACAGAGCTCCTGAAACCCTTGGAATTTCCTAAGGGCTGAGAGCCATAACTGTCTTTTGTCATGTTAATGAGGTGACTTTGGAAAGCACCTAAGAATAGGGGATGGCTGCTTGTGGAGCCAATGATTCCATTAGGGCAGTGACGGTGAACCTATGACACGCGTGTCAGAGGTGACACTCGAACTCATTTTTTTGGTTGATTTTTCTTTGTTAAATGACATTTAAATATATAAAATAAATATCAAAAATATAAGTCTTTGTTTTACTATGGTTGCAAATATCAAAAAATTTCTATATGTGACACGGCACTAGAGTTAAGTTAGGGTTTTTCAAAATGCTGACACGCCGAGCTCAAAAGGTTCGCCATCACTGCATTAGGGGATTGGAACTTTCAGTCCCTCCCTCACCCACCTTGGGGGAGGGAAGAGGGGCTGAAGATATTTTTTTTTTTTTATTGATTTCAGAGAGGAAGGGAGAGGGAGAGAGAGATAGAAACATCAATGATGAGAATCACTGAGTGTCTGCCTCCTGCACGCTCCCTACTAGGGACTGAGCCTGCAACCCAGGCATGTGCTCTTGACTGGAATCGAACCCGGAACCCTTCAGTCCACAGGCTGATGCTCTATCCACTGAACCAAATCAGCTAGGGCAGGACTGAAGATTTTAATGGTCGGTGGTCAGCGATTTAGTCAATCCTGCCTCTGTAATGAAGCCTCCATGAAAACCCAAATGGAAGGGGTTTGGAGAGGGTCCTGATGGGTGAACAAGCGGAGGTGCTGGGAGAGGGGTGTACCTGGAGAGGGCAGGGAAGCTCCTTACCCTTCCCACACACCCTCCCACAGACCTCGCCCCATGCGGCTCTTCATCTGCATGTTCACCTGTACCCTTTATCATATCCTTTCATAATACACCGGTCAGTGTAAGCAAGTGCTTCGCTGTGTACTTTGAGCTGTTCTAGCAAATAATAGAATCCAAGGGGGCGGAGGTCATGGGAACCTCTGTAGCCAAATTGGACAGAAGTTGTGAGTAACTTGGGGACCTACTACTTGGGATTGTTACCTGACACGGGGTGGGGGGCAGTCTAATCTGGTGACATCTCCAGGTCCTGCAGAATTTAGTTAGATTGTAGAACAACCAGTTGGTGTCACAGAGAATTTCTTGAGGGAGGAACCCCCCCACATACATTTGGTGACTGAGATAGTCAGAAGTGAATGTTCTGTGTAAAAGTAAAGGAGACAGACATACAGGAGAGAAAAACTGGTTTTTCCATTACAAGGAGTCAGGTAACAAAAAATAAAACATGTGTAATATAATTCAGCATTGGTGCATGCTATGAGGAAATACAAAGCACAGCAAAAAAATAAGAATGATAGAGTGACAGGGATGCTATGTAGATGCAGTTGTAATGTACATTAATGTCCAAGTCGGACACATCGAACTATTGTCTGTTGTTTTCATTAGGCCCCTTGTACTGACCGAAGTGCTTGGGCAGCTCCCTAAAAAGGGAAGATCCAGGAGGAATGATTTCCGTGGGTGGCGTTCCCGACCCTAAGGAAGGTGTGTAAGGCAGTGCTGATGGCCCTTCCCTGAGGTGCTCATCTTCTGGGTGCAGTGAGCGGGGCTGCGCTTTCTCCTCCTCTTAGTGAGGGAATGCTGAGACAATGCATCTAATTACTCACATCGGAAGTCGAAATTGCTCATTATTAAACAACATAAAAGCCTGCTGTTCTGTCCTGACCGGAGTTTCGGCCTGGGTCGTTCCTAAACTTGAATCTCTGAGAGCAAGTAGTGGGTCTCAATTTCTTTCTCCCCAAAAAGCACTGGGCTCCTTTTGTAAATTGATTGAACAGATTTTACAAAGTTGGGCCCTCCTGGATCCCCAAAGTTTCCGTTTTATTCCCCCCAGGAAAAGTGTTTATTGCTATTCATTGACATGATGGAGGGGACATCACTTTTACTGACAACTTTCTGCCAGTGCCTATATAGAAAAGGAGTTGCTCTCACTTAAAACAAACAAACCTATGCCACAAAACCTCTACTACCCATGAAGGCTCAGCCTTTGAACCCTGATGTTGTACCTCAGTCGTACTTGGTTCTAGCAGCTGGCTGGTTCTGTCTTTACTAGCTTTGGGAATGTAGAGTCATTTAACCTGTGAGCTATGTTGTCCTCACTTGTGATACAGACAACACTGCCTCATCACTGGAAGACATTAACTTACAAGGGACAGAAGAGGCGATAATTAGGATTCTGAAATAAAGAATGAAAAACAAACAACACAGGCCTTGGGTAGGATCTGGCCTCTAGCAGCTAGGATGCAGGGGCTGGGATCCTGGCAGGACTCCACCGCACATCTCAGTTCCTCTCTTGAACAGTTGACTCTTGAACATGGGTTTGAACTACGCAGGTCCACTTATATGCGGATTTCTTTTTAATAAATGTATTTTCTCTTCCTTATGGTTTTCTTGGTAACATTTTCTTTTCTCTAGCTTACTTTATGGCAAGAATACAGTATGTAATAATACAGCATACAAAATATGTGTTAATGGACAGTTTATGCTATCAGTTAACAGTAGGCATTTAGTAGTTAAGTTTTCGGAGAGTCAAAGTTATGTGTGGATTTTTGACTATTTGGGGGGCTTACATCCCTAAACCCTGTGTTGTTCAAGGGTCAACTGTATTAGTTTTATATTTTCAGACATCTTTATTAGCCAGGGACATGGTGGGCTGACACTTGAAGTAACATTTTTACAGAACTTAGTCACAAAGATAAGAAAGGCTCTCCTATTAATTCCAGCAGAAAACTCAAGGGGAGAGCACTGAGGGGCCTCAGTTGAGTCCTTTGTGTGATCCCCGGGACCAGTCACGGTGACCAGGTTAACAGGTCACTCTGAGTCATAAGACCGCCCTTGTAGTCAAGAACACAGGAAACTCTGCCCTGATAGGTCCTCACTGGAACTGTGAGGTTGGAGTCAGAGTGGCACGGTTCCCCCAAACCAGGGGAGGCTTTTCCCATAGATAAAGAATACCACGTTTATTATTCCACTTAACCTGTTAATCCTTACAAATTTCTTGTGAGAATTAAACTAAAGGGAGTTCAGTGGAGAAACATTTTGTATTGGGATTAGGCTCTAAACTCAGAATGTTAGGGGGAAACTCTGCTTGGCCCAGCCTATTGAACACAACCAGCTTTAATTCCAGCCCTAGAATGAATGACTAGTCCTTTAGTAGAGAACGTGAGGGAAATGTGGCTGGTGTTTCCATGAGAAAATGCTTCTCTTTACATGCCAGGATCACCTTGTACATAGATGCTCACAGTATGAGAGGTATTTGGGAACTGGGACTAGCCAAGAGAGAGGGACTCCTCTATACTTTATTAAGCCCACCCCAGGTTTAATCTCTGCTGGAGCATTTACTTGTTTGTTAAATGATGGGTGAAATCATTGGAATTGTTAAATGAATATACATATATTGTAATGTACACATTTTTAATATTTATACACACATAATTTAAAATAAAAATATATGTACACTTACTCATTTTATTTCTCTTCCGTCCCTGAGCTCACATCATTAAATACAAGTAAAGTACACAGCAGCACACAACAGTCTTTTGAGAAAACACCAAGCATCTTGTTTCAAACTTGTCAGGTGCACCGGAAATGTCAAGTGACTCAGAAGCTGAATCTTGCTCCCTCCTAAAGGGTGACTTTTCCTTATGCAACTGTCCTTTCTGCTTCTTGCAGCTTTCTCTGGGAATGGTGGGGCTGTTTCAAAGATAATCAGAGACGCTCTCAAAATTCTGAGTGTCAGAAAAAAATAGGAAAAGAATTTTTTAACATGTTTCTACTCATGTTTTGGCAGCTCCCCAGACCCACTTTGAATCTGTTCTTATTTCTCTGCAATTGAATCTTTTCTCAAACTAAAATTTCAGTTATTACTGGTGGCATCCCCCACATGTCATGCACATGCATATTACTGACTTGAATGAAAACCAAGGCCGGCCCAACATTCCATCCTTTGGGAGGGAAAGCAAGCAAATGCATTGAGTAGAAAACGTGCACTTCCTGTTTGTACTGAATTAAGATTTAGACAGCTTCAGAACAGGATGCAGTATCAGATAACCGCTGCATGCCTAAAAATGCCCCTGAGAGCATATCATCCTCTTCTAATTCCTTTATTTAGGCTGGAGTCTTTGAAGAGAAGTTAAAACTGATATGTATGGGAAAGTAGTATATGTTTCATACAAGAAGAAATCTTGTTACCAATTAGCAGACTACTAATTTTGCTGGAAAAATGTGGGACCTAATTTGTCCATGAGAGAATCTTCACTATCTGTGCTTTTTCCAGAGGCATTTAGTTATCATTATTTTCAAGTGCTTTTATATATTTGGGTTGTCAGGTTGAGCATTTTCAGGAGAGCTTGGGGACGATGAAATAATTTTACTTTTACCACTTTATGGGAGGTGAGAATTCACGTGCCGAGTAATGAATATGGCATATTCTACTTAATTACCAGAATCTCCTGTTTCATGCCTGAATCAAGGTTTTTCAGTAATATACGGGAAGGGAAAAATAGGATTAAGACATGTTTAATTCCTCCTAAAATGATAGAAACGAATACTGATATTTCAGGAACTGTGCCAGGGCCTAGCACATTGGAGTTTGCTTTTAGTCATAAGCCTCTTTGGCAGGAGCAGGTTTGTACAATGGTAAGGATGGGAGCTGGAGAGCCAGGAGTTAAAAGTGGACGGGAAATGAGGAAGAGGCCCTTCTAAATGTAGTCCCGTTTCAAGTAGCTTGATTTTTTCAAGGGAAGGTGTTATGTGGCCTGTAATTTGCTTAAGATACTTCAGCAGACATGATGTGTGCAAATATGGGTTGCAGCTCGTTTTCATCCAGACCCTAAGGCAGGCAGTTGCTCTAATTGGAAATACATACTCTAGTGGTGGTTATTAATCAAAATGCCAAACTTCAGAGGCAGCTACAGGTGCCTTGGCTAGCTTTTATCTCGAATACCAGAGATTTTTATAATTAACGTAATGAGTGTCCGAAGTGGGTTTTCATTGGTAAAATTCCAGTTATTGGAGATGTGTGGATTAGTTCGAAATGCTTTAGAGGCATTTTCACCTTGGTCAGGAGGAGATAGAAGAACATGACGAAGCTCCGGAGGCTCTGGACTTTTATGCGGCCACAGGTCCAGGATAATGAAGGGAATGCGGTTCCAGAGGAGAAAGGAGATGGAGGAGGTGGAGTCCAGGATGGAAGTGGCAGGATGAGTCCTGGAAGAGGGGGTGGATGCCTGATGGTTGGACAGGAAGTCTGCAGTTTGCCTGAAGCCTTTCCAAGTTTTACTAATTAGTAGCTTTTGTCCTCTCTCCCCATGCCTGGGGAAGTGCCAGGTTTCTGGATATATATATATATATATATATATACAGAGATATATAGACACACACATTTGATTGGCAAACTACACACACACACACACACACACATACACACACACACACATACATTTGATTGGCATACAAAATGCTTTAAGAGTAGTAACTGGTAAACATTAATCTTTACGTTAGCAGATTTTCTTTCTTAAAATTATAACAAATTTAAGGAGTAAAAGAGGATGGCAATGAACTAAAAAAAAAAAAGGTCAGCTACTGTGTGACTACTGAGCTAGAGCTGTCAGTAAGATCAGTGAACTCAGATTGTGATGAAATTAACAGTATGCATTGGCATTTCCCTGGGAACTTGACACTAAAATTTTGCTTATGTCCTAATTCTACTATATTAAACCTAAACTGACTTTTTCTGTAACACTTATCTAATCAAAGAACTATACCCTGGAAGGTGAATAAATGGTTTAATTTTATCTGCATTTATACTAATCCTATCTAAATAAAGAGGAAATATGCTAATTGACCTCACACTGTCACAAAGATGGCAGAGCCGACAGCCAATAAGGAGGGAATATGCTAATTGACTGCCCCGCCCTCAAAGATGGAGGTGCCCACAGCCACAAGATGGCAGCACCCAGTCCCTCAGCCCCGCAGCCGCCCAGGGCCGGCCGAGGCCCAGGTAACCAGGGCCAGCCAAGGCTTGCGCTGCTGGCAGTGGCAGCAGCAGAGGTGTGATGGGGCATTGCCTTCCTCTGATCGCTGGGTCGCATCCCACACCTGAGGGCTCCCGGACTGTGAGAGGGGGCAGGCTGGGCTGAGGAACCCCATGCACCTGGCCTCTAGTGTTTAAAGGTATTTCAAGGAGTGAAACAGGGATGGGCAAAAAGTAGGTTTACAGTTGTAATCCAGATAAATAATACAATAATTAATATATAATAATATAAGAATAAACTGTTTCGTGTACTCACCACTGCAAACCTACAGTTTATTCTTGCATTATTGTTGATTAATTATTGTGTTATTTATTTGGATTACAACTGTAAACCTACTTTTGCCCACCCCCTTGTGTTGTTGCATGAAGCAGTGCTGCTCAAAGAAATTACTACTTGATATCTAAGATGAGTTATCATGCCAGTAAGCAAACTACATAAAAATTGATGTTGTTTAATCTGGGTGATTAAATTCACATTTCTTAGAATAGACAGTCAAGAAATGGATTTCCCTCTAGTCCAGCGGTTTTCAACCTGTGGGTTGCAACTCCTTTGGCGGTCGAACGACCCTTTCACAGGGGTCGCCTAAGACCATCCTGCATATCAGATATTTACATTACGATTCATAACAGTAGCAACATTACAGTTATGAAGTAGCAATGAAAATAATTTTATGGTTGGGTCACAACATGAGGAACTGTATTTAAAGGGCCAGAGGGTTGAGAACCACTGCAGTCTAGTCCAACAACTTAATTGTGGTTACTGGTGCCCTGACCCAGTCTGATCACACTGAATGGTCCATATCATAAAGCAAAACCCAGGGTGCTGCAGCCATAACAGAAGTCCTATCGAAAAGGAAATCACTAAAACAATTTCTAGGAGAGCTCCTATTTAGATGCAAAGAGAAAGGTGGAGCCAATGCCTAACAAGCCAAGAGTTCCTAGTTTAGGGAACCACAGAACCAAGGGGATCTGGGGAACCCCTACCTGGAGTAAAACAAGAATATGAAGCTCCATGCTATATACCATTCCATATGGCACTAAATTCATGAGCATTGATTAAAAAAAAATATTCTTAAGCATGGAAAACAAATACGTAGTTGAAAAAGGGAATATGCTATACAGCTAGCACCTTTAGGACTTAAAAATTACTTACCAAATGGGAGATTCCAAATGTATCATGACTTTATCAGTTCAGAACTAAATATTCAGCCAAAAGACATATTTGGGGAATTATATCCAACCAGACCACAGGAATGAAGAGGTCCTAACATTTACTGCAGTTTCAGACACAACAGCTCACTGTTGTATATTGATCCTTCACCTTCTGATGGAGGAGCCTTCCGTGCATTAGTTCAGGAGCCGGAAATGGTGTAGAGCAGTGATTTTCAACCATTTTTTACCTCATGGCACACATAACTAATTACTAAAATTCTGCAGCACACCAAATAATATATATTTTTTGCCAATCTGACAAAAAAAAGGTATAATTTTGGTTCATTCACACCAGATTATTGTTGTGTTGGATGTTGCCATTTTTTAAAATTTGACAATCTAAGGGAAACAGGTCAGTGCCCCTGACTAAATAGTCAGGTATTGCATGTTTTAAAAATGCTTGCGGCACACTAGTTGAAAATCGCTGGTGGGGAGCAGGGCTTCTCAAAGCATGATGCAGGGACCCTTTCTAGTCCACTAACCATTACTGGTCTGCAATGAAATAAGCACAGGAATTAAAAGTTAGCATTTAGAAACTTTTATAGCTATTTGTCATAGTAATTTTGTATCTATTGAACCTAATAATAAAAAATTGGGCTTCTATTTTTGTATATACTTTTCATTTAAATTTTCTAGTAATTCATTTTTAAGACATATTTTACTACATGAACAGTACCATACACAAATGTTCCTTTGTAAATTGAAAAAAAATAACTGTTTTTTCACCATAGATCGTTTGAGGAGCATTGGTACATATCATAACTGAGCCATAATTATTTTGATAAATAGGAGAAAGTGGGGATGAGGGGAGGGTGGGGAGGGGAGGCATCTGTAATATTTTCGACAATTAATATTTTTTTTAAAGTCCAAGCTCTATAGCTCTGCTAATAAGATATTTTTGGATTAAAAAAAGACACAGTGGCATTTGAGATATTTCCTCACTCAGAATGCTCAAGCTTGAGTCTTCCGTGACAAGGAAGCGCCTTATAAAAAGTTTTGTGAGCTTTCAACTGACTAATCCGAAATTTGAGTTAAAAAATCTGTCTTCTCTGGGTTACTTACCTCTGCCAAATTTCCTTTAATCCCCTTTGTCTTCTGAGTCCTATTCTGTAACATCAATCAGAGTGCCTAATTCAGAGAAACAAACTGTGGACTTA
Source organism: Myotis lucifugus (assembly GCF_000147115.1). Taxonomy (NCBI): domain Eukaryota; kingdom Metazoa; phylum Chordata; class Mammalia; order Chiroptera; family Vespertilionidae; genus Myotis; species Myotis lucifugus. The sequence continues at coordinate 3,284,087 of NW_005871119.1, read as the reverse complement.
ATTTTTTCAAATGCACTATTCAGCTTTGCATTACTTGTAATCATTAAAGGGCCAAATGCACAGGTAACTAGATGGTGGAAGCCGACGACGAGGAGCCCTGGTGGAGATAAGGCAAGCTGAGCCTGGGTCACTCCCGGAGTCACTGTGTGCAGGACCACCCGCCAAGCAGGAACAGCTGTCTTAGACTGTTCAATGAGCAAGAAATGAACTTCTGTTTTGATTGAGTTAGTATGCATATTTGGATCTATTTATTTCTACATCTTAATTCGCAGTTTAAATACAATTTAAAAAAACTGAACCGACTTTAAACTTCGCAGCAGATCTGGGGAACATGTTTCTTGTCAGCATGACCCCCTTCTTTGGTAGTTGGTTCAGATGAGGCACCTTGTGACAGAGGAGCTGTGTCCCTGGAAGAGCTTGTCCTCAGCTCCCTGGTACAGCTTTAATGATGAACTTGCAAGATATTGAATTCTCCAGTATACCTGCTGATGCTCAAATTCTTCCTTCTTAGCAGGCTAGTTCTTGTTCAGCCAGCTGATGATTGTACTGAATCTTCAAGAATCAGACCTTAGCTGGTTTGGCTCAGTGGATGGAGTGTTGACCCATGGACGGAAGGGTCCCAGGTTCAATTCTGATCAAGGGCATGTACCAGTTGTTGGATCAACCAATCAATGTGTCTCCCTCACATTGATGTTTCTCCCCCTCCTTTCCACTCTCTAAAAATCAATGGAAAAATATCTTCTGCTTGCTCTCCATCATTGTTAGTGCCTTGAATTGTCCTGTTTTCCATTTTGTTCTTAGTGAAGAAAGTGGATTCAAGTTAGTTCTCAGGAAATAATCATGTTTCTCTACTTCTCACTTTTCTGTTTTGAACTTCTCAGCCTTCTGGGTCATATAATCAATAGCTTTTTAAACCAATGTATTATTCCACATTGTGATTTAAGACTGTCCTTTGGCCTGTCCTCCTTGTCCATAGTAGCCACCCTGAAGATGCTGTGGACATGGAAGGCCATGGTTACTTTACTCTGAGGACCCAATGACATGCAGGGGTCGCCAAGCAGGTTGCAATCTTTGGCTATTCCTTCTCACATTAGTGTGCCTGGATGCTGACAGCAGCTGGTATCTATCTAGGTAGTGAAGGTCTGTAGCTGGTGGTGGAAATTACACATGCTTAGAACTGCTGAGATGGCCGTGACTGGCTGACTATGCAGAGAAATAAGTGTAATATCCAAGCAAGAAACCTTGAACATGTTCGGATTTCATCAGCACCATAGTATCAGCCTTCTTGGGGAGAGCCAGTTCCTGGATCTTATAAAAGTCTTGCAAGAGAACAACTTATGTGTCCCATAATAATGAACCTATTAAAATAATGCTTAAGATGAATCTTTAATAACACAGAAAAATGTTTATGATAAATAATTTAATGAGTAAAACACAGGTTATAAAAGTAAAGACAGCCCTGCCAGTGTGGCTCCATGCTGTCCCATGCACCAAGAGGTCGTGGGTTGATTCCTGGTCAGAGCACATGCCTGGTTTGTGGGCTCGATCCCCAGTAGAGGGCGTGCAGGAGGCAGCCAGTGGATGTTTCTCTCTCATCAATGTCTCTTTCTCTCTCTTTCTCCCTCTCCCTTCCTCTCTCTCTCTAAATCAATAAAAACCTTTTTTAAAAAAAGCAAATACAGTGCAATCCCATATTTGTAAACAAAATTTATATTAATTCTTTCAGCAAATAATGAGCCCCTGTTTGCGTGCATCAAAGACTGTAGATACCGGTATTCATGTTTGTGTGTGTGCTATAGCAGATTGTAAATTTCTTATTTTATACTTTTCAATTTATCTATAATAAATATGTATCAATTTTCTGTGAAAATGAATATTTTTTAATTATAAGAAAAGGCTAACACCACAACAATAAGGTTGCATAAAATAAACTGACAACACTTGAGTTATTTTGGCCCTGTGTTCCACAGTGACTCACCAAATATACCCTGAACTGTTTATTTTATTTTTTTCTGTTTCACTGTTAAAAGGAGCAGATGCATTTCACATCACATGGATCTCCTGGAAGCATGCCAACCATTTTCTTAGCAACCGAACTCCTGTCTTCTGCACTGTGCATGATTAACTAAAACAGCCTGTTGACGGCTTAAAATAAACCTGCCTTTTTCCGTTTAGCATTTTATCAAATGAATGTAATTTCATTTGCTGATGAATTTAGTTCATCTTCAAGGGAATGTTTCTCTTTTTCATGAGGAGGCTGAAGAATCAGAACTGTCAGGCCAAAGAAAGAAAAGCAAGCCCAGGGAGAAAAACTAGTCTGATGTTTACATGGGTAAAGTAAAAGGATCTTTGTCAATGTCACTCCCACCCACCTGTTTGTTTTATTTAATGGGGTGGAATGTTCATTTAAATTTAAATTCTATTTTTTGCATTATGATGTTTATTTATGGTGCTTGATTGAAAGCATTAATTTAAATAACTGCTCTGATGATTACTATTGTTATGCTTGAGCTCTTGTCTTATTTCTAGCACGGGAATATGCCCTAAAATGTAATTAGACTCATCTCACAGAATAGTAGACCCTTTCCTGGGGTTGAGAATCTAACAAGGGTCAGGGGTGTATATTTTCAGCATTGAGGAGAGTCAATATATTCTTAGGGGAGATGACTGTAATGTGGAATAAATTGCTGTTCTGCTTGGTGAAGAGAAAATATATCTGTTTCTATGCACAGGAAGACATTCTGTATTCAAGGATTATAGGAATATTGGCTAAATAGGAAAACTTTAAAGTTTCTTTAAGAGCTTAAAAACAAAGCCATATGTGGTGTTAAAGCAGCGTGTATCTACGGAATCAATAAAAAAGGAAGAGGATTTGACTGAATGTAATATGGTCCGAGCAGGTTCCGCATTGTCTTTCACTGGTGTCCTCATTTGGAAATAAACAGTGAAAACTGCACTAATGGCAAATTGCAATACTATTTAAATTTCCACTTTATTTCCCCCAGAGCAAAGTCTTAAATGTTAACCATCATTAAGCAATCACATTGATGCTTTAGCTGCACAGTTTCACATTTTTCTCTGGAGAATAAAGACAACAAATATATAACATATTCCTGATAAATTCAATCTTTCAGATTCCTGCTCTATTTATATTTTGAGAAATAATCTTGATTTGTCGTCTTACATTAGATATACCCCTTGTAAGATTGATAGCTTACATTGTAAAATATCTGCTATTATATATTATTCTCTTGCTATAAATTTGAATTCTTCATTGCTTAAGTCAGATCCAGATGCTGGTCAGCCAGTTTGGAAAATGGCATTATCTCTTTCAGGTTACTGTTTGAAAGAGTTAATACATTTTTAAAGCTGTCCAACTTAGTTCTCAAGTTAAGAAAATCTGACTCAAATGTGTGACCCTACATATGTCTGACTAGTTCTCCTGGCAGCATTACTTCTCTATTGTGGGAAAACTTAATGACTAGCACGGGCCTCTGCAGAGAGGACCCCTAAGACCTCTCTGAGAGCTTCCTGTGACCCACTGCTCACATTGCTCATAGGGGCAGGTGCCTTTGAGTTTTAAGAACACATCCTACATGGGCTGAGGGAAACTGGAGATGAAATTGGGAAGCAATTCCAGGATCTGGCATGTGAACAATCACAGACTATGGAAACTTCAAGTGCCTCAGTTTTTCTTCTTTATATTCTCTCTAACTTCCTTTTCTCAGGTGAATAGAGATCAAGGGTGATCATGCCTAGCTTGTCTGTAGAAGGGAGCCTGACTTTTACTAGTTATTCCCTTCTATTTTGTTTTTAATAGAAAACTACAAAGCCTTGCATTTGGGAGTACTTTTGGTATTGATATACTTGGTGTATATTCGTCTCTTCCTATTGAACAGTCTTCTACTTTATTCCAAAGGATATATTCTTCTTAGAAGCCTTTTTGTTCCTTGAGTAAAATTATATTTTAATTTTAGAATTCAATAAAAACAAAACATCAATAATCATTTATCAGGAGTATGATATTAGTTGCTATGCTAGGTACTTGCAATGAATTAATTCTCACACTGTCAGTAGGAAGTAGAGCCAGGTCTTTCTAATGCTCTATAATTAAGGGGAAGAGAACACACCACACTCTTGTCAAGAATAGATTAAATGTCTTAGTCAATTGCCCAATGATAAAGAACCTCTCCGAGGCTGTGACCAACGTGGCCTTTCTTGGCAAAGATTTCCCTAGCCTCTACTCCTGAGAAAGGCCACCAGGAAGGCCATAGCCACAGAACATAAAAAGAACCAGTGTCCAAGTGTCCCTAGTGAAACATCAACCTCCAGCCTTCCCAAATAATTATATCTTCACAATTAGGTATTATTATTTTCCAAATACCATGGTCTTAACAATCATAGTACATCTCAGAATATAAAATCTTTGCAGGAAGATGAATCTTTTGAAAATGGAGGATATAAACTCCTTCGTTATATAGTTAGATAAAAATATAGTTAAGTTTCAATTCAATGACTGGGGCAACTAAAATCTGGTTGTTTGAAGAACTTGGGAGTCTAATTTTCAGTATAAAGATGGAGAGCTGAAGTACAGAGATTTGAAAATATAATATTGTAAGCTGTCAAGATGATTTGGTAGTGGTTCTTTCCAGATCAATGGATGAACTAAGTAAGAACATCTTTAACTTACGATTCTAGGATGTGGTACTATTTGTTTGCATGTTGCGATGATCTTAGGGAAATGCTTTATTGTAAAATTGGCTTCATAAAGTTAAATGGGATCTCTGCTGAGAGTGCCCATATGAGTCTGAAACAAACAGTCAATGCTTTCTTGGATCTACAGTGATATGGCTGCCTAATATAAACATAACAGGGTGAGGTTGTCTGCTAATGGCAGGGATAGAGAGATAACTAGATAGATATAGACATATACATACACACACATGCATATGCATACCTATAACTTCCTTAGTGCCAAACATAGTAGCATGAAAGAATACTTCAACTATTAAGAAAATATATTCTTCCAATGTAGGATCAAAGGTGCACTTTCTAGTTCAGTAGCTACTAGCCATATATAGTTATTTAAATTTAAGTATAAATGAAATTAAATTTAAAATTTAGCTCCTCAGTTGTACTAGCACATTTCAAATGTTCGATAGCCACATATGGCTAGTGGATACCATATCAGAGAGTATAATTATAGAATTATTATGTCATTATGTAACATTTTATTGGACAGTGCTAGTCCAGAAGTTAGGGAGTTACTTTTTTTTAAGTAAATTTAATTAGAGCCTTTAAATCTTATCCTTTCAATAAAGTCTTCCCTGAACCAATTTCAGTTGTAGATTACTGAGAGCAGGCTATTTTATTATGCTGTCCACATAGTGATTCAATTTCTAATTAGAAGTTGATGAAGTTCTTTCATTTACTACAGTATCATTTGCACCACATTTTCCAACTGCATTAAGAAGCTAAATTATCTCACAGCAGATAACAAAAGACAGGAGAATTAACTCAACATTCTAGAAAAAGTCAATATATGAAGGGTGTGTGTATTTGTGTTGATTGAAAACCAAACTCGAGGACCATGTGTTTCTACATTCTACAGTGAAATGGTGGGCATGCCCTGCTTATCTTTGCAGCATTGCCAAGAAGGGGCCAGTCCAGACCAGTGACCAGCATGTACTTCTGCCACACATAGGGAATTATTAGGGAGGGTTCTTTGAAGGAATTCCTAGGAGCAAAAAGTGACCAGTGACTCAAAGCTTCTGTGAACATGCTGCTTACATTTCATTGGCCAAATCAAGTCACATGAAACCTGATGGTGATGGGGTAGGAAAGTCCCTCACAGAGAACAGCTGCAAATAATTGGGGACAATAATAAAATTTACCACCAGGCCCTTTGCTAATGGTAAAATAAATAGCTCACTGGCTCTCTTCTGCATATCCTGTTACAATGTAGCTGGTTCCTAGGTAGTATTTTTACCTCCGACTAGAAAAAAGAATCCCATATTTGGAACATCTAAGGGATTTGGTTCTTCACTAAGTCACTGTGATTCTGGAGTCTGCCTGCAGCCTTGACCTAGGTTCAGCCACACTGGGTGCTTTCCTGCTGTAATCAGAATCTGTAGAATGTATACAAAGCAGAGAAAACTTGTTCATAACTCTGCCTATTTAATCACAGAGAATTTCACCTAAAGCAAAAAATCTGATACTGAGTTATTTGAGTAGAAGGTATTATTTATGGCCATGGGGATAGAACAAGAATAACTACCCCTGGAAACCCTTATAACATGATGGTCATGTTTATTTCTCATTACCAGGGCATTTCAGAGAAAGGTGTATGGTGGTCCCTTTACTGTATATATACAAGTACAGCCTGACATTTATCTTTTGGAAGAAGCTTGTATTAATAAACAGCATCCAAAAATGATCCCCACAGGACAGGTGTTTTTATCCCCATTTTTCCAAAGAGCCAACAGAGCAGAGAGAAGTTAAACAACTTGCCCAGGGTCTTGCAACTCTCAGGAGCCAGATCTGGGATCCAAACTCGAGTCTTCCTGATTCCAGATTTATGCATAGATCTGGTGACATCCTCTTACTCATATCAATAAGTAGCATTTGTCCAGTAATATTACTGCATGTGTCAAGGCATTACCTACATTATTGCATTTAGCCTTACAATCACCTTGTGAAGTAAGTATGATTTCTTCCTATTTCATGACTAAGGAAATTGAAGCTTGGAGAGATAAATATTGTGTGCAAATGATAATACAACTAAGTGTTGGAGCCATTATTTGAAAGCAAGTCTAGCTCTAAAGCCGCTGTTTATCACTCCTTACTAGCCTCTACTGTTAGGGCTTCTCTGCAATGCTTATAAGCCTCTGTATCCAAAACTTTGAGTGCCCTGAAGAGGAAGGAGGTAGTTGCCTTTGCTGGGTGGCTTAGTTGGTTAGAACATAATCCCATACGTCAAAAGGTTGCAGGTTTGATTCCCGGTCAGGGCACACACCTAGGTTACAGACTTGATCCCTGGTCAGGGTGCATGTGAGAGACAACTGATTGATGTTTTCTCTCACATCAATATTTTTCTCTCTCTCTCCCTTCCTCTATCTCTCTCAAAAAAAAAGTCAGTAAAAACATATCCTTGGGTAAGGATTTTAAAAAAGAGAGAGAAGAGAGGCAGTAAATCTGAAGTGATACCAGAGAGGTAAATAAAAGATGAGTAAAAAGGAAATGATTACTTAAGGAATAAGGTATGGGATTGGATGGTGGTGTAGGTTTATGGTGGAAATGAGAATATTAAAATAAGAATTTGAAGAGAACATTACTTAATTGTGAAATAAAAATGGACTCCTGTCTCAGAAGCTCAGTGACTTATTTTGCTTTTCAGATCTAATTTTTGTCTTAAGCATGCTTATTTTGATTCTAATCCAGTTGGAGCAAGCTTATAATTAAAGTGGCATTTACTACGGTGGATGTTTTTCATACTGATTAGATTGGAATGTCTAGGACAGAGAAAGGCCCTTGGGATCTGGGCACATCCAATGCCTTGATCACACCACAGAAACAAGCAGCTGAAAACCAGCCTTGGTGGGAGACTGTCTGAGTCACAGGCATCTGGAGATGCTAAGCCAAGGCAGAAGCCAGGGAGCTGAGTTTCCTGGGACATATTCATTGCTAGGAGCTCTGTGTTCATTGTGTTTTGGTCAGTAACCATTAAAGGAGACAGAGCAGAAAAAGATGAACAAAAGATTATTAGAATGATTAAATCATATCACAGGTGTGCAGAGCTCAAACACATCTAGCACTAAAATATGGGGTATTCTGACTGAAGTTAGTATACAGATAGCTGATATCAGTTGTCATTACTGGGCACCTTGGAGCCAATCTCTTTTTAAAGAACTGGTACCCCAAATGATAGGATATGAATGAGAGATCCTTGCTAGGCCAGTTCTAAGAAGAGTTGGTATATAATTTCTCGCTGTTTCAACTAGAAATATGCCCCAGGATGTGTAGCTGATACCCAAATGACATCTGCAATACTTAAAAGTCCCTCCTCAAAAGAATCTTTTTAATTCCTACATTTCTGGAATGGCGGCCAGACTTTAAAATAATGGTTTGGTGTCTTGCTGCTCATTTTAACCCAGAATGCAAAGTCCTTGATACTGACTAGCTGGAAAAATGGCAGAAAAACTGATAAGTGTTTCGCTGCAAGACAAACAGTCCTACAGACCTCCCGCTATGCTCACGTGGAGATACTTATTGTTGGTGAAGCAGCTGGAGTAGTGGTATTGGGCTTAAGGAAGATACTTTTCTGCCATAAAGAGAGTCCCTTGGGACAACCGATTTTCCAGGATACTCGTCATACTCTGCAGCCACAGAAAAGCACATGAAGGCTTCCAGGTGTTAGATTCCATGTGGGAGGACTCTGTCCTTTCTGAGAGGAGGAAACAACCCAAGAATGGTACCACCAAGACAGAGGAGTAGGAGACCCCCGCCTCTGTTCCCACAAAAGGATCAACAATTAGACAGCTATTCCTAAACAAAACCAGCTCTGGCATCCACTTAAGAAACTTGAGCAACAAAGGAAAACAAAAGACCCGAGAATAACAGCACAAAAGGAAGGAAGAACAGCTTTATTTTTCCTGCATCCATCAATCTCCCATGCGGGCATAGCTTAGGACCATGAGCGCATTCCCCAGCTGGAAAGAGTTCCCCTTGCAGGGAAAGAAAGAACAGGGTGAGGGACTAGTTTCCCCAGCCTTCAGGGCACTGCATGAAGGTTCCACTTAGTGTCACCTGAGCCAGAGACAGGCAAAGCTGAGATACAGAGATGGCTAGGAACAAGGAAAAAAAGCCACAAGGTATGAGCAACTGAGGTTCCCAGTGACCTGCTTTGCAGATGACCTCTGAAGCTTTTTTTAAAAAATATATTTTATTGATTTTTCACAGAAAGGAAGGGAGAGGAATAGAGAGTTAAAAACATTGATGAGAGAGAAACATTGAACAGCTGCTCCTGCACACCCCCTACTGGGGATGTGCCCGCAACCAAGGTACATGCCCTTGACCGGAATCGAACCCGGGACCCTTCAGTCCGCAGGCCAATGCTCTATCCACTGAGCCAAACCAGTCAGGGCAACCTCTGAAGCTTTTGCCACTGAAGAAACCCACCACCAAAAAAGCTGCTGTGGATCCCTTGCAGATTTTACCAGCTTTTACCCCACAGGTACTTATGTGTGCTAACACCAACTTCCTGAGTGTCACTCAGTTCCCATCTTTCTCCTGCATCCACCAGAGTCTGAAAACCACAACCGTAGCCCAGGTTTCTGCAGCTGTTTGGGCGCAGGACACCACCCTAAACCCCCAGAGCCGACACCCATCACTGTGTGTGTACGTGGGGTAACCACTCCAGCTCTGTATTTGCACACCATCAGCCTGCACCTGTCACTGGCTTCCATTGCAGGTGTACAGACAAAGAAGACTGTGATGCCATGGTAGTACATGCCAACAGCCAGGGCTCCCACAGCTGTCAGTGCTATTATCTATTATTGATACTTTTTGGGGGTTTTTAATCTTTAACAATATCTTAATGGATATATAATATAAAAAGATGACAAGTATGACATCAAAAAGATAAAATGTGGGAAGGTGGAATAAAAGGGAAGAATGTCTGTATGTGATCGAAGTTAAATTATCAGTTTAAAAGAAACTGTTATATCTGTAAGATGTTTCAAGTAACCACAAAATAAAAACCTATATAAAATACAAGAGAAAGAAATCAAAGTATACCATGAAAAGTCATCATTTCATAAAGAAGAAGAGCAAGAGTGGAAGAAAAGAACAATGGAACTACAGAACAGCCAAAAAATAATTAATGAGATAGTAATAGTCCTTACTTAACAATAATTATTTTAAATGTAAGTGAATAAAATTCTCCAACCAAATAGAGTGGATGAATGAATTTTTCAAAAAGAAGAATCAACTTTATGCTTCCTACAACAGACTCACTTCAACTTCAAGGACACACACAGGCTCAAAGTGAAGGAATGAAAAAATATATTTCATACAGATAGAAAACAAAAGAGAGCAGGGGTAGCTATATTTATACCAACCAAAATAGACTTTCAGTCAAAACTTGTAACAAGAGACAGAAAAGGTGATTATATAATGATAAAGGGGTCAATTCATCAAGAGAATATAACAATCATAAATATATATGCACCTAACATTGGAGCACAAAAATGTATTGAGCAAACACTAAGAGATGTGAAAGGAGTAATAGAAAGAAATACAATAGTAGTATCCATTTCAACAATGGATAGATCATCCAGACAGAAAATCAATAAGGAAACAAAATACTTGAACAATACTATAGAAAAAATGAACCTAAAAGACATATACAGAGCATTTCATCAAACAGTAGCAGAATATACATTCCTCTCAAGCACACACAAGCATTCTCCAGGAAAGATGTATGTTAAGTCACAAAACAAGTGTCAGCAAATTTTAAAAGAGTGAAATTATACCAAGTATCTTTTCCAAACACACTGGTCTGAAAATCAATAATGGAGAAAACAAACAAACAAAAACAAATATATGGAAATTAAACGACATATGCATGAACAAACAATTGATCAAAGATGAAATCAAAAGAAAAATCAAAACATGTTAAAACAAATATAAAAGAAAGCAAAACATATCAAAATTTATAAGATGCAGCAAAAGCAGTGCTGAGGGAAGTTTATGGTGATAAATACCTATATTTAGAAAAAAAGAATCTCAAATATACAACCTAACTTTATACCTCAAGAAACTAGAAAAATAAGAACAAAGTTCAAAGTTAGCAGAAGGAAGGATTTAGCAAAGATCAGAGAAGAAATGAATAAAATGGAACAGAAAAACAACAGAAAAGATCAGAAACTAGTTGATTTTTTAAAAGATAAACAAAATGGATAAATCTTTAAACTTACTAAGAAAGAAAGAGAATTCAAATAAATATAATTATAAATGAAAGAGATATTACAAGTGATACCACAGAAAAACAGAAGATAATAAGAGACTACTATGAAAAATTATATGCCAATGTATTGGACAACCTGGAAGAAATGGATAAATTCCTAGAAATATACTACCTACTAAGTCTGAATCATGAAGAAATAGAAAATATGAACAGACCAATAACAAGGAGATTGAATCAATAATGAAAAACCTCACAGAAATAGAAAAATATCCTAAAATTCATATGGAACAACAAAAGACACCAAATAGTCATAGCAATCTTGAGAAAGAACAAAGCTGGAGGCATCACACTTTCTGATTTCAAACTATATTATAAACCTATAGTATGGTATTGGCATAAAAACATCATCTGACCAATGGAACAGAATTGAGAGCCTACAAATAAATTCATGCATATATGATCAACTAATATTTTACAAAAGTCAAGAATACTTAATGGGAAAGGATAGTCTCTTCAATAAGTGGTATTGGTAAAACTGGATATTTACATACAAGGAATGAAATAGGACTCCAATTTTACCCCACTCACAAAAATTAACTCAAAATGGATTAAAGACTTAAATATAAGACCTGAAACCATAAAATTCCTAGAAGAAACCATAGGGAAAAGCTCCTTGATAACAGTCTTGGTAATAATGATTTTTTGATATGACATCAAAAGCACAGGCAACAAGCGAAATCAACAAGTGAGACTACACCAAACTACAGCTGCACTGCAAAATAATCAACAAGATGAAAGGGAAAACTGATGGAATGGGAGAAAATCTTCTCAAACCACATATCTGATAAGGGGTTAATATAAAAAATATATAAGGAACTCATAATAGCAAAGAACACCAAACAATGCAATTAAAAAATGGACAGAGGATTTGAATAGACAGTTTCCCAAAGAAGACACACAAATGGATAACAAGTATATAAGAAGGTACTCAACATCACTAATCAAATGCAAATTAAAGCCATAATGAGATATAATCTCGCACCTGTTAGAATGGCTGTTATAAAAAAGATGAGAGCTAACAAATGCTGGGGAGCATGTGAGGAAAAGTGAACTGTGGTGCACTGTTGGTGGAACTGTAAATTAGTACAGGGAATATGGAAAATAGTATGGTGATTCCTCAAAAAAAATTTAAAAACAGTTAACATATGACCCAGCAATTCCACTTCTGGGTCTATACTTGAAGGAAATAAAATCAGTATCTTGAAGAGATACTTGTACCTCATGTTCATTGCAGCATTATTCACATAAATAAGACATGGAGATCATCTAGGTGTCCATCAACAGATGCCTGGATAAAGAAAATTTGAGATTATATATATGCATAATAATTAAGTATTATTCATAAAAGAAGGAATGCCTGCCATTTACAACAACATGGATGACCTCGAGGGTATTATGGTAAGTAAAATAAGTCACACAGAGAAATATAAATACTGTCTAATATCACATATGTAGAATCTAAAAACATTAAAAACATCAAACAGAGAGTAGAATGGTGGTTGCCAGGGGCTGAGGTGCAGGGAGGAATGGAGAGGTGTTGGTCAAAGGGCACAAACTTTGTTATAAGGTAAATGAGTTCCAGCAATCTAATATATGGTATGGTGACTATACTTAACAGTATTATATTGTATATTTGAAAATTGCTGTGAGAGTAGATAATAATCCTATATAATAAAAGGCTAATATGCAAATTGTCCCCTGGACCAGGAGTTTGACTGGGACTTCAATCAAGGGGTGGGGCCATCTGGCCAACTGCCCTCCCTGATTGGGGCGGGGCTGGCCAGTCAACCTCCAGAGTCATCCTCCCCCCCCCCCGCCCCCCACTGGCCCGGCTTGATCAACCCTGATGGGGTGGGCGGGTCAGACCCCACCCATGCACAAATTTGTGCACTGGGCCTCTAGTCTCACTATAACAAGAAAATGGTAATTATGTGAGTAAATTGTGTTAACTAACCTTATTGTGTTAACTACATTTTACAATATATACATATCAAATAATCATATTATACACTTTTACACAATGTTGTATGTCAATTATATCTCAATAAAGCTGAAAAAAAGACATGAAGGATTCTGGGGAATATTAACCCTCTTTTATTACTCCAAATTAGAGTATCACATAGAGAATTTAAGGCTTTTCTCTAACCCTTATTCCTCTCTTTATTTCAAAGTTGGAGCCTGATTGTAAAAGTTGGTATCCTCTACCCATGGTGAGGCCACAGATGAAGTAGGTCATTAAGAATATCCCTTCCTGTAATATGCTACAACTTTATCTGAAGAATAACCCCAATCATAGATTCTTATAGGTATTTAGAAGAGAATTTAAAACTAAAGGGAAAACAGTAATTTTGTTCTGCCACAAACAAATCAATCTGTGATTTGTGTGCTGAGACTTCCCGGGAGAGACTTAGGCAATTAAGAATAAGAAGCCCTTAATTAAGATGAGGAAGACTCGGCAATGGTAGATGGAGATGCTGATGAGTTCCAGAAGGGCTCTCTGCATTGGAAGAGTTGGGTAGGCAGTGCAATGGAGCATCTAAACTGGTGTGGAACATTTCATTACCAAGCACTTTAATCATGCTCAGAGCTTCCCTGGAGTGGCTGCTCATGTGCCCTGATCTCCAGGGCCTGTCTCTTCTGGTGCGGTTTTGGGTGCGTGCATTCAGTGGGTAAAAGGCTCTGCTTTCCCCCAGCGCAACTAAAGAGGGCATGTCCAAGACAACGCCTTCCAGAGCTTTCACTGGACTCTGTCAGCTGTGTGGCTTTTATAACCATCATCAGCATGCCAGGCATCCCTCTAGTGTCCAAGTTTCCCCCTGCAGCCCAGTGGTTTACATAGCATCCTTTCTGTATGAAACAGCCTCCTCTGTTCTCTGTACCCAAACTCTTCCTTTTCTTTAACAGGGAGCTTGAATGTCACCTCTTCCAGGTGAGTATTTCCATGTTAGCCTCAAATTGTTTTTTTAATTCTATTGTGAATTCCTAGATTGTATGATATTGTAACTTCCCTGGGTACTGACCACAATACTAACAAGGGACCTTCAGTTAGAATGGAGTGACGGTGAGGCATTTGTGAGATACTTGGGGCTTTGGAATTTAGAAAAGCAAATGTCTAAAAAAACACAGGAAAGTAGGATTCAGCATCTAGACTTTTTGATAGGAAAGACTCCTAATAAAGGACCGCATTTAGGAAACATAAAGTACTGTTAATCATAAATGGAAATCTAAAAGTAAGGTTGGATGGGTATGTGGGAAACAGTGTAAGAGGATAAGAACTAAGATTTCAGCGAAGTGACACAGGAAATAGAGGTAATGATCTGGATGTTTCTGGCCAACTACAACAAAACGCCTAATAATTCTGGAAGACAAACAAAATTTCAGTTCCTGGGAAATATTAACAAATTTTATCCTGTTGTAAGATATTCTCTCTTCCAACTTCCCAAAATCATCTAGGAATATTAGTGACTTTTCTAACTTTATTTCCCCTGCTACTGTGATTTTATTTATTACTCTGTAGGCATCTTACTTATTTTCTTGCCTACAGGGAATACTTTTACTTAAATATTAACATTAGTCATTTGAGCATATTATTTCATAAACATTTGTATCCCCCTGTTTTTCTAAGACCATCCATAACTTACATTCTGTTTCCTGCCCTGACATTTTTCATGCTGTTTACAATAATTTTCAGTAGGAAAGAAAAAGCTGAAATGCATACAGTGATGCTACCACCAAATGGAATTTTCAAAGACATTTGTTTCTTGGATCTGTTGCTACAATTTTAAAATAGGAATGTTATACTCAGGAAATAAGCCGTGTGGGAGCAGGACATGTTTTACCATTGTGGGTATGTTCAAATTTCCCCAAATATTTTTGTTTTCTTTCCTTTTTTTTTTAGTTTGACAAGAAAATATTTGTGCATTCAAATTTTCTTCCCATTTATTGAGATTGTTTTTCCTCATTGCTCCTTGATGTCGGCTCACCTAAACATACAATTGCAGCTTGTTTTCTGGTGGGATTCCTGAGAGACGGCAACATCAGACAGATTTATTTAGCTGCGTGATGAACAGAACTGCAGAAAGCAAGCTAAGGCTGTTAGCAGAAGCCAGGAGGAAATCTTTAAAAGCATGATGAGCTATGTCACACACACTAAAGACACAAAGAAATTGCATTTGAGAAATACTTCCCTCCACGGAGATATTGATGGCAGGTTGTGGATTGTTGAGGAGCCACAGCGCTTACGGCTTACCGAGGATCAATGCAGCAGGGTGCAGGTGCAGGAGCCGAGCTCGCAGGAGCTGCCTGCTTCCTGCGGCTGACAGGGCAGGACAGCGCCCCCAGCCTCAAGCTGTTCCTGCAGCTTGGAAACTGCAAATCTAGCCTTGCATAAGAAAAAAGAATTTTAAAAGCTGAGGGGAGGCAGCGCCTTTAGTACATGGATATTTGGTCATCAGTTGGAAAGACAAGCTCAGTTGCTATTTAAAAAAAAAAGATAGCTGCAGGGTAAGCTCTTCCCATTGACAGCTGTTCACATTGATTTGCTTATAGATTGATTGCCTTTGGCATTTGCAATTCTCCTGAACAAGGTGGGGGTGGGGGTGGGGTGGGGAATCCAGTGGCTGGGCCAAATTCACAAATGATGAATGATTGGGAAGACACATTTGGTGTCACATTGACTTGCTATGGATAACTGCACTTAAAGTAGTAACAGCTGGATTTGGGTTTTTAAAATTAGGGCTGTATATTTCATGGGGGGGATTGGGACATGGGGAGTTTGAGGTAGATGAAAAGCTTATTTGAAGTGAATGAGGTTTATGCTGTATTTGGGTATCGCAGCCGCCAGGCGGACATGACACACTGCTCTGGCCTCTTTTGGGATGATTTTTACTCAGCTGGACGTCAGCATTATGCCTTAGCTTGCAAGGAGGGCACTGGAATAAGGGGCTGCACAGAGACTCTTTTGTGTTTACTAGGGGGATTTTGTAAAGTATGTTGCCCAATAAATCTCACACTGCCTTCTTCATGAAGATATCCAGGGGAAATTCCTCAGAGACCTTAGAGACAGGAAAAGCTATGTTCTCCTAGGAAATGGTGATGTTTCTCCTTTATGCACACTGAATCGGGTGACTGCCAGAATTTCCTCTGCTCTGGTGCCTAAGAAGCAGAGGTTGGGTTTAGGGTTAGGATATGAACTTCTATATCCCTTGGTTTCATTCAGCTATCTTACCCTTGTTTTCCTTTTAGTTTTTATCTTCTTTTCTCATATATTCTTTTTTGCAACGTAGCAGAGCATAAGTGGAGAGTAAATACAAGTATTAATTTTTAAGTGATAGATTGTCATTTAAACGTTCGCCCAAGTGGCATTGTAGTTATGAAAGAAACTATCCGTAATTTTTAAGAGATGCATACTGAAGTATATGTAGGAGTAAAATGACATGGGCTGTGATTTGCTTTAAAATACTTCAGCAATAATAAAAGGGATCAATAAGACAGGGATGGAAACTTTTTGAAATGTTGAATCTAGGTCGTTTTTTACTGTTCTCTCAATTTCTGTGTTTGTTTAAAACTTGAAACTAGAGAATGTTTTTTATTTGGATCAAATTCCTGATGTAATGGGAAGCCAAGCTATTTGTTAACTTGACAGTTATGTTTCCATCAGAAAAATCTTTATTAGTGGTTTATATATTTTTCTGATCTTGGTTTTGTTGTTGTTTGGGGGAATTTTTTTTCTTTGTTTTGTTTTTCTCTGCCTAGTCAGTTGAAATTTCAAGTTATAAGCTTCAAGAAAGAATGAAGGCAGCAAATCTGAAATTCAAGGCTAACCTAAGGCTACCAGGCTGAATGTAGAAACTCTCACATGTGCTTAGAAACATTCTCTGCTTTCCTCCTTGATTACAAAATAGGTACTTCTGAGCCTCCATTTCTCCTCTCCACCCAACACAGACCTGAAAATTCAAAGTCTAAAGAAGTAGAAAGGGCTAGCTTATGACAAAAATGCTGCCTTAAATGCATCTATGTGCTCTAAACCGTGCTCTTCCTATGTCACTGATGCTACGAAGTTTGGTTACTTTCTCTGTCCCTGTGTGGTTCCACTCCTATCCATAGCCTAAGATTTGAGATAAAGATTGGAATTTAAGTGATTGTTAGGAAACAATGGATCTTGGTTTAAATACAAGAGTCTGAAAAATCTGTTATGGGTGCGAAGCTGCCTACTAAGGATAATGCTAAGAGAAATTCATAGTCTGGCAACGGGTGAAAACAGGAGTAAAACAAGCTCAGTTGACTCTCCATCTCACACTGATAGAATGGTTGAATAAATGCACTTTGCTATGGCCACGAAGAGCACCGGGAACTTCATCTTTCCAAGTGTTTTCATGAAATGCTCAAGGCTTTTTCTTCTGGTCCTGATGCTTTATTTCTTAACGCCTGCTGGGTCAACCAGCATCCACAGGACCATTTCTCAAAATTGTGCTAAAGGATCTTGACTAGGAACCATGATCACATGCAATGCTCAGTCTCTGTGTTCAGCATTATCCACTAAGTTTTACTGTCTACTTCCACAAGTTTCATTGTGTGTATTTTTTTAAAGTCTGAAAGTGCTTTCTTATTATGATTACCGTGGTAATATTTTACTTAAAAACCAGTGTTGTGCACATTGTAGGCCAGTAAGTTTTGGGGAAATATTAGGTTGAATCACAGAGATTGCCATTTTTATACTTAAAAAATGGCCAAATATTGAGTATTTTATGTATTTCAACTTAACAGTGATCTCTCTCACAATTATTGGTATTTGGTATTTTACTTTTTATGACTATTTCTTAGATCAATTGTGGGCAGTTTCTGTCAGTCATGGCCTGACGGGCACATGCTGGTTCCCTGGGTGTCCTCGGTGCTCCTGAGCTGTGAGGCCGGAGCTGTGCAGCCAAGACATGTGCTTTGTCACCTGTCAGGTGGGAGGTGATGAATGGAGTCGCTAACATTTTCAGCGACTCCTCCATACCCATGGTTCCCAAATTTATTCCCTTTCTTTGTGCTTGAGGGAGATCTAATAACTACATAGAATGCCCATGCTATTGCTCCCCAAGGATATTTCCTAGCTTACATTTAAAATCCCTTCATCATAGACCATGTTTCTCAAAATGGTATAAATGTACATGTCGTGATAAACCAGAAGACACTTGGTAAAGGATTTGAAGTCCAGGTCAGTTTTACTCAATGCTGAGTAGTTTAAACACCACTTTTTGTATTAAAGGAAATAAATATACTATGGAGTAAAATGCAAAAAGTCACATGAGTTTTTAAAATAAAGTGTGACACTTGAAAAAGACATTCTGCTTTTAAAGCTATTGTCAGCTCAAAACGATGGGGCGGGAGTTCATTGTCGCCTGCCATTAGGAGGACTTTAGTGGAAGTTAGAGGCCCTGAGTTAGCAAAGGCACAGATGTGACAGCAAAGCCCCACAACACTGAGAGCTGCATTGTCATATTATCTCATAATAGGCCCTGTAGTCCTCTGTGGAATGAGTGAGGCCAGATACGATGATGACAATACAAAAAAGTGAATAGTTATTCAGTTCTTACAATGGGCCGGGCAAAGCATTGTTGTAATATTTTCTTTTAAACTTACTTAAAAATCATTGGCAGTTTTCTGTCTCTAATGATGAAAATGTCAGCTCACCTTTAGAGCTGGCTTCCTTTTGGGAAGGAATAAACTCCAGAATAGCCTCATGTGGATATAAATGTAAAAGGAAAAGCCACCCAGGTGCAGAGGGGAGGAGATAACTGGGTGTTTGCGGGGTCTGGCTCCAGGCACTGGCCCTGTGGGTAGATGGGGTCTCACAACCCTCCCCAGGCCTATCAGTGTCCAACTTGGGTTCCTCCACTTTCAGGTTCAGAGTTGTCAAATGGCCTGATGGGCTCCAAAGCCCTGGTGGAGGCCAGGTGGCCAGCGAGGGTAATTACTGTTTGCCAGAAGGGAGCGGAGTGCACTGGGACCCTGGTTCAATGCCAAGGCCTTATCAGCTGAGCAGAACACCTAATTCTGGGCGCAGTGGATGGCCTACACAAGCACCCCTTTTAGACCAGTACCCCCGGCACTGGGGGTGTGTCCTGGGTGGAAATGACTGAGGGTGTGTTAGAAAAGCTGGTTCCTAAAGGATTTGAAGTCCCGGCCAGATCTGTTGTGGGATACCCGTGGCTGAGTCTGTGCAGGAAGAGGTATCCCTCATTGCTCCCCAAAGAGCTCTGCATAGAACAAGAGCAGAAATAGTGAATGCAGTGGACTACCCTGTCCACCTGATTCTGTCAGGGAGCGAGGGAGTCGGGGCAAGCACGGTGGTGGTGGTGATGGGTGGCACGCATGAGGGAAGGTAGTCATAGATGGACACAGATTTTGATGACTCCTAACTTGGAGCAATGAGAAAGTCCATTCATTATAATTCTCTAAATAATACTATGTTCTGACCTCACTGTATTACAAATACTTCTGTGTACATGAACTCAGAGGGCCCATTAAGCACTAGTCATTATTGGCAATCTCCACTGCTCCCTTTCATCCAGAAAACAACAGAACATCTCTTCTCACGAAATGTTTGAAACTGGCCTACCGTGTTTTTGAGGGGCTTTAAAATATAAATTTTATATTAAAATAGTCCATGAGAATAACTGTTCCTTTCCAGTGGTATGGGGTGTATGCATGCATGTATACATTTGGGAAAGGAAGGGATCTTATGGAAATAGTCAAGAAAAATCTTAAATAGATAAATCTCTTCATGCACAAGCCAATAATAACCTAAAATGTTTACCCCTTCAAATATATGTGTACATATATATGTATGTATACTAAAATCCATGTTTAATCAAGTGCCTAGCAGTATAATCTTATTTCTGATTATCTGATATTCCTTTAGAATTAATATGTAACTGCAGCTTTGGCTGTCTAGTGCCATTAACTGTGTAGTGGCTCTAGAGGTTTCTCTCCAAGGATTGCTGCCTAAGTCTGTCATTTAAATAAAAATAGCCCTTCTTCTTGTCCAAAAAGAACATTTTATTAAAGTGGTAGCTACTTCTTTAGGAGTTAAGGAATAGATAGTTTTACCTTATAGATTCTCTCCCTCTCTTTTTCTCTTATCTACAAAAATCTTTTAAAAGGACATATTGCTTAGAAAAAATCGAGATTCCATAACGGTCACTGGAAGTGTTTAGAGCAGCATCCTTTACAGAGAAGCCCTGTCGTGTTGATCCTTGCATGTCTCCAAGGACAGGCAGAGTGCCTGGCATATAGAAAGGCCATCACATCTGGATATTTTGTTTTAGAACTCATTTAGGTGTAAGTGACAGAAAAGCCCCTCATACTGACTTAAGCAAGGAATGACTTTTTGGCTTATGTAACTAAATACCCAAGACTAGGTCTGTTCTCTGTCTCTGTTTCAGTCTCTCTCCCTCTCCCTTTACTGCCTCCATCCCACCCCATCCCGCCATGTCTCAGCTCCACTTTCCTTTTGGATGTTATCTCCATGTAGTATCTCCAAATGTTCCTAGTCAAGGTAATTTTTTTATTTTCTCAACAATTCTATGAAATCCCCCAGATTTACTTTCATTGGACCAGCTTGGAGCATGGGCCCTTCGTGAGCAGATCATGGTGGCTAAAAGAGTTTGACATTGGCCAACCTGGATCACAGGCTCATGTAGATAAAGATGGAAGAGTGGTGGTTCCTCAGGGAAAATATGAGTTATTTTACCAGGCAAAAGACAAATGAATACCAGGAAACAAAAACAACTGACTCCACCATAAATATTAAAACAAGTTGTATTTTTCTTCTTTTATAACAGGTAAGCAAATGTTTATGCCTTTCCCAAGTTCAGGAATGATTGTAATCATTCTTCCATTTCAAAAAGCAAGCTATTTACATAATGACTGTATACTAAAGGGAAACACAAGAGAAGCGAGAGTCTAGCCAGGCAGACTTCATGTGCACATCCAGCTGTCCTCTTCTTTTTTAAAAAAATAAATCTTTATTGTTCAGATTATTACAGTTGTTCCCCTTTTTCCCCCCATAGCTCCCCTCCACCCGGTTCCCACCCCCCCCCCCGCCCTTAACCTTCCCATTGTCCTCGTCCATAGGTGTATGATTTTTGTCCAGTCTTTTCCAGCACCCCCACACCCCCTTCCCCCCGAGAATTGTCAATCCATTCCCTTTCTATGACCCTGATTCTATTATATTCACCAGTTTATTTTGTTCGTCAGATTTTTTATTCACTTGATTTTTAGATTCACTTGTTGATAGATATGTATTTGTTGTCACTTTGTTGTTCATAATTTTTATCTTTACCTTTTTCTTCTTCCTCATCTTCTTAAAGAATACCTTTCAGCATCTACACTAATAAAAGAGAAACATGGTAATTAGTGTACGACCGCTACCCTTCCCATTGGCTAATCAGCATATCCTTATGCAAATTAACTGCCAGCCAAGATGGCGGCCAGCAGCCATGCACTAAAGCGAACAGGGAGGCTTGCTGGCTCCAGTGACTGCGGACTCCAACATTCCCGCCTGACTTGCCAGCCTCTCAGCTGCAACTCTAAGCAACTATGTTGCAAATATAGAAGCTAAACATAACCCTAGAAACCGGCTTTCAGTCAGCTGGGCTTCAGCCAGCCTGACCGCAACATTGTATCAATGTTTTCAGCAGCGAGGCCTCAGAGCTAAAGCTGGCCCAGAATAAAAAAAAAAAAAAGAAAGAAAAAAAGGAGCGGCTGGGAGCTTCAGTCACCCGCCAGCCTGAAAACGGCCCTCAGCCCCTCAGCCAGCCTGGCCAGGCACCCCAGTGGGGACCCCCACCCTGATCCAGGACACCCTTCAGGGAAAACCAGCCAGCCCCCACCCGTGCATCAAACCTCTATCCTATATAGTAAAAGGGTAATATGCCTCCCAGCACCGGGATCAGCGGAGCAGCGAGGCCTCCTGGCACTGGGGATCAGTGTGACAGGGGGCAGCGCCCAAAACCCCCTGATCACCCTGCGGGCTCTGTGTGTGACAGGGGGCGGGGGCCACAACCTCCCTTATCCGCCCTGCTCTGTTCCTGACAGGGGGGAGCTCCCCCAACCCCCGTGATCGCCCTGCGGCTCTGTGTGTGACAGGCTGCAGCGCCCTAACCCCCTGATCGGCCCTGCTCTGTGTGTGACAGGGTGCGGCACCCCAACCCCCTGATCGGCCCTGCTCTATGTGTGACAGGGTAGAGCCATAACCTCTCCATTGGCCATTCCCTGAGTGTGACAGTGGCAGTGCCCCAACCCCCTGATCGGCCCTGCTCTGTGGGTGATAGAGGGCGGTGCCCCAACCCCCCTCCATGGGCCTTGCTCTGTGTGTGACGGGGGAGAGCCATAACCTCCCCATTGGCCCTGCCCTGAGTGTGACAGGGTGCAGCGCCCCAACCTCCTGATCCGCCCTGCTCTGTGTGTGACAGGGGGCGGTGCCCCAACCCCCTGATCGGCCCTGCTCTGTGTGTGACAGGGTAGAGCCATAACCTCTCCATTGGCCTTGCCCTGAGTGTGACAGTGGCGGTGCCCCAACCCCCTGATCGGCCCTGCTCTGTGTGTGACACGGTAGAGCCATAACCTCTCCATTGGCCCTTCCCTGAGTGTGACAGTGACGGTGCCCCAACCCACTGATCGGCCCTGCTCTGTGGGTGATAGAGGGCGGTGCCCCAACCCCCCTCCACGGGCCTTGCTCTGTGTGTGACGGGGGAGAGCCATAACCTCCCCATTGGCCCTGCCCTGAGTGTGACAGGGTGCAGCGCCCCAACCTCCTGATCCGCCCTGCTCTGTGTGTGACAGGGGGCGGTGCCCCAACTCCCCTATCGGACCTACTCTGTGCGTGACAGGGGGGAGCTCCTCAACCCCCTGATCGACCTTGCTCTGTGTGTGACAGGGTACGGAGCCCCAACCCCCTTGATGGGCCCTGCCTGCTCTGTGAGTGACAGGGGGCAGCGCCCCAACCCCCTGATCGGCCCTGCTCTGTGAGTGACGGGGGCAGCACCCCAACCCCCTGATTGGCCCTGCTCTGTGCATGACAGGGGGTGGCGCCGCAACCTCCCCATCGACCCTGCCTTGAGTGTGACAGGGGGCGGTGCCCCAACCCCGCAATCGGCCCTACCCTGAGCGTGACTGAGGGTGGCATCGCAACCTCCCAATCCGCCCTGCTCTGAGCCTGACCAGGGGCTGCACCTAGGGATTGGGCGTGCCCTCTGCCACCCGGGAGCAGGCCTAAGCCAGCAGGTCATTATCTCCCGAGGGGTCCCAGACTGCGAGAGGGCACAGGCCGGGCTGGGGGACCCCCCCCTCCCTCCCCCCTTCCTGAGTGCACAAATTTTTGTGCACCGTGCCTCTAGTTTCATATAAGACTGGTTTGGCAGTGATGAACTCCTTTAGCTTTTTCTTATCTGTAAAGCTCTTTATCTGACCTTCAATTCTAAATGATAGCTTTGCTGGGTAGAGTAATCTTGGTTGTAGGTTCTTGCTATACATTACTTTGAATATTTCTTGCCACTCTCTTCTGGCCTGCATAGTTTCTGTTGAGAAATCAGCTGACAGTCATATGGGTACTCCCTTGTAGGTAACTGTTTTTCTCTTGCTGCTTTTAATATTCCCTCTTTGTCTTTTGCCCTTGGTATTTTAATGATGATGTGTTTTGGTGTGGTCCTCTTTGGATTCCTTTTGTGTAGGGTTCTCTGCACTTCCTGGACTTGTAAGTCTATTTCTTTCACCAGGTAGGGGAAGTTTTCTGTCATTATTTCTTCACATAGGTTTTCAATATCTTGTTCTCTCTCTTCTTCTGGCACCCCTATAATTCGAATGTTGGTACACTTAAAGTTGTCCCAGAGGATCCTTGCACTATCTTTATATTTTTGTATTATTTTTTCCTTTTGCTTTTCCGGTTGGGTGTTTTTTGCTTCTTCATATTTCAAATCTTTGTCTTGATTATTGGGATCCTCTAGTCTGCTGTTGGATCTCTGTATAATATTCTTTTTTTTTTAATATATTTTATTGATTTTTTCACAGAGAGGAAGGGAGAGAGATAGAGAGTCAGAAACATCGATGAGAGAGAAACATCGACCAGCTGCCTCCTGCACATCTCCTACTGGGGATGTGCCCGCAACCCAGGCACATGCCCTTGACCGGAATCGAACCTGGGACCCCTCAGTCCGCAGGCCGACGCTCTATCCACTGAGCCAAACCGGTTTCGGCTGTATATTATTCTTTATTTTAGTCAGTGTATGCTTAATTTCTAATTGGTCCTTTTTCATATCCTTGAGGGTCTCACTATATTTCTTGGAGGTTTCTAGAAGATTCTTGAGTAACCTTATAACCGTAGTTTTGAACTCTATATCCAGTAGTTTGCTTTCCTCCATTTCTTTCATTTGTGACCTGTTTCTTTGTCTCCACATTTTTGGCTGCTTCCCTGTGTTGACAGAGTGGCTTTGTGTGCTAGGTGTCCTATAGGGCCCAGTGGCTCAGCGTCCCTAATTACCTGAGGTAAACACTCTTGGTGCACCCCTTTGTGAGCTGTGTGCACAGTCTTGTTGTAGTTAAGCCTTGATTGTTGTAGGTATCACTGGGAGGAATTGACCTCCAGGCCAATTGGCTGTGAGGACCAGTTGTGTCTATAATGGGAGAACTTCTGTGCTGGAGACACCCTTATGGGGCAGGACTTGCTTCAGTGGGGCTTTGGTGCTCACTGAGTCTGCCCCCTGACTGTGTCTCTTATGGATGTAAAGAGTTGTAATCTGGATGGTCTCACTCTGACCACTGGGTACACTGGCTCTTGGATCTCCAAGGAGGTGCAAAGTCAGCCATTGCCTGAGGCCACCCAGCAGGAGCTACAGAGAGATCTGCAGATTCCTTCTCTTTGTTTGGGGTTTGGAGGTGCCCAGATGAGGCCCAGCTGTGAAGCAATGCAGGCTGCTGATGAGCTTTAGGCCTTCTTTTGGAAGCTCTGGGGTTCTCTGACCCAGCTGCAGTTTGACAGGCTTTTAGGCGGAGAAAGGCCAGGCCATTGGTATGCAAAAGCCTCTACGCACAACTTGGGTGGGGCAGGGTCTTAGGGAATCACCAGGGTAGAGCAAATAGCAGTGGCTGCCAGTCAGCCCTGCATCGGAGTGGTCCCTGAGTCTCTGCGTTCCACACCCCCATGCAGGAACAATGACCACTGCAAGCACCTTCGCGAGAAAGCTGCCCTCACGTTACAGCCCTATGCCAGACAGTACAGTTTCTCCCCGTATGAGTCTGGGTTCCCAGATTCTCGCCTGGAACTGGAGTTCAAGCAGTTGGGAGCTTGTATCTCCCTCCGGATTGAAAAAGACAGCAGCGTACCCAGTTGCCAGCCCCTTTCACGCACGCCTCCGTACCTCCACACTTCCACACCTCTGAACCTCATACCGGACTCAATGTGCTTTTCTCTTTCCTTCTAGTTGTAGAATTTTCACTCACCCAGCCTTCCTGTGGTTCTGGATGATGTTCGTTTTGTCTTTTAGTTGTAGTTTTAATGTGGTTGTGTGCAGCAGCAAGTTCAGGTGTTTACCTATGCTGCCATCTTGGTTGTCTCTCTCCCAGCTGTCCTCTTAAAATTGAAAAGCCTTTGAAAGTTCACCACTCTGATATTCATCTCAGATTACGTATTTCAACACCTTATTGTTTGTTTTAGATGCCTGGGTTTGTAATATTAATGCAAAAAAGACCATTTGGGAAAATATTTTTTTTTGTCTTACATGGATTCATTATGGATAAGCAAAAATGCTAATTATTTAAGAAAAAAATATTTTTAATGTGGAGCTGCAGTGATGTGTGTAATGAGGAGTTACATCACTGTGCTATCTACTTTTAGTCCCAGAAAAACAGAAGCAGATTGCTTTGTAATCTTGGGGAAGTGTGGAGGTCATTAATAGAAATACGTTTTAGAATTTGCCCCAAATATTAATCTAGAAATACCATTCTTTGTTATCAAGCTTTGTTATAGCATAAGAAAAAAGAAAAACATCAGGAAACCCTTTCAAATGATATTTCATTAGCTTAAACATTTCTTAAAATATTTTTAGATCAAGAAAGCCATCGCTTCACAATAATAACTGGACAGGGGAATTTTAAAGAGTTATTCTTGAAAATAACAGCTCAACATTATTAAGTCAAGGGAGTTCTGGTAATTACTGAGAAATAAAACACCTGGGTTCAATAAGTCTTAAAGCATTTAAGCATTTTCTAAAGCACAGAGATGGAGTAAAATTTGTGTTCTTATCCAATTTAAAAGTTACAAAAATAGGAATCAAGATAGTCACACAATACTCTTGGCTTCCTGGACAGAAATGAGTATATCAACACTACAGGTTATGGGTAGTGCAGTACATATTACTTGTTAAAGATAATCAATTAAAGGGCTCGATTACCAAATATTAGACAATGAAAAGCAGCACTCTTCAACTGGATTATGCATATGTCCGAGTTCATGGAGACTGGCCCTGGGAGAGCTGGAGTGGGGAGGGATTTAAAGGATCCAGATCCTCACCTTCCATAGGAACTCTTTCCTAAACCCCATCTGTCTACAGGTGTCCTGCCTCATAGACGCTCGTGCTCTATCTCTTGCCACCATCAATTTTCCCCCACTTTACCAAAGAACCTCTTTTCTTCTTGAATCCAACCATTTTGCATCCTCCCAAGGTAGAAAACCTCTCAAGCCAAAGGGACTATTTAACATATAAAATATTGCCAAGGAAAAAGAAAAGACCATCAGTAAGAAATATCAAAGCTTCTAGTGCTTTATTTTATCCAAGGAATAAACTTATAAAATAATTTTTTCATCAAAGTTGTTTAGTGATTCATCACAAAATTAGAATATTTAAGTGTGAAAAGAATGCTAGGAAAAGTTCCAGTCAGCTCAGAACTGTGTTCTCTCTGCATGTTTATGAGCCTTGGTAGTGAAAATGAGCTCAGTGATTTGTGTTATTAACCTGTGTCTTGGCCTGTGTCTCCAGCTGCGTATTTTGCATGGTTTCAAGGAAGAAGAGATAAAAATATCCATGTTTACTTGCATCATCAACTTTTTACAAAGATTATTATTTCAGAAATCTATGTTGTTGTTTTTTGCATAGACACAAATCTGCTCACTGTCAGTCATCGGTCATTCTGTTTATTAATGTACTTAGCATCGCTGTGCTGTAGATAATTCACTTAATAGTTATCATTAATGTACTTTTTAATGTACTTTTTAAACTCTGTATGTACTAGGGACTCAATACTTTCTCTTTTCTTTGCTGTTAATTCTCAATAAACTACACTCTTCAAAGTAAAATATTTCGTTAGGTATGGATGTATAACAAAATATTCTCAAAATACAATCTGCTATGTAATACCCTGAATTTTAGAAAATCACCTTTATTTATTTAGGATTAGTTCCTTCTACTCAGATGTTGATTTAAAAAAAAAATCCTTACCCATGCATATGTTTTCACTGATTTTAGAGAGAGAAAAACATTGATGTGAGAGAGAAACATCGATTGGCTGCCTCCCACATGTACCCCAACTGGGGATCAAACCCTAAGTAATTGCCTTGACCAGAAATTGAGCCCAAAACCTTCCCATTCACAGGACAAGGTTCCAACCAACTGAGCCATCCGGTCAGGGCTCAGATGTTGATATTTTAATATTCTCAAATATGTAATTATAAAATAAATTTCAACCATGAAATGCAATTACTAAGCAATCCATATGTAATAATTCTCAAGTGCCTGTCTTTAGAGCCATTTACCACACCTTTTTAAGGCCCTTAAGTCAACCTAGAATATTGAAATTGGCATAAAATTAATCTTTGTTCCTGGGGGGAAGAGGAGGTGAGGCAAGAATTATGATTTCTAGTTTTATGAGGTTTATTTACAAGGCTTTGACCAAATCCAGCTTCATAAACAAGATGCCTCTATAAGAAAGTATAACAGATGTGAGGTTATATCCCTAATGACTAGTGATGTTGAGCATCTTTTCATGTATTTGTGGGCCATTCGTATGTCTCTTTTGGAAAAATGTCTATTCAGCTCCTTTGCCCATTTTAAAATTAGATTATTTGGGGGTTTTTTGTTTTGTTTTGTTTCGCTATTGAGTTGTATGAGTTGTATGAGTTCTTTATAAATTTTCAGATACATGGTTTGCAAAGATTTTTCCCCATTCCATACGTTTTCTTTTCAACTTGTTGATGGTTTCTTTTACTGTGAAGAAACTTTGTAATTTGATATAGTCCCACTTTTTTTGGTATTTGTTGTATTTTTGTATTTGTTGCTTATGCTTTAGATATAATTTCCAAAAAATCATTACAGTAAACCCTCGATTTTGCAGAGCTCGATTTAATAGACAAAATTTTCAGTCCATATGTCATGTGTGAAAATTAACATCCTGTTAATTTTAAAATGCTTTTAACCAAGATTTGCTTATAATTAAATTAACAGGTTATTTCTTTGTTATTAATTCACTGTTATTTTTAACAAATTTTAGCCAATAGGCCATATGTTGTAAAAAAAAAAAAAAAGCACTGTAGCTATCTCACCAACATAAATAAATATTACATATCTACACTATAGTCTACATATTTAAATCCCAGCGTCACCACTCGCAAACAATATTCCATAAACAACCAGCATGTGATCACACTGAATCCTGAGTGATAATTATCTGTGGAGTGACTTTCTGCAGCAGTTTTAACTCGTAGGTGGATGTTTGCTTGGGCGCTAAGCCACGCCCCCTGCTATGTGCATTTGTTTATTCCTAGTGACTGGTGAATGCACACATTTACTAGACCTATTCAGTATAAATTTTAAATTATAGTAATACATGTAGAAAACTTTTCTGTGAAATTAAACTTTTCATACATTTTTAATTTTAATTAAACTAATGTGTCTTACATAAGTAAAAACAGGTAAACTAATTTGTCAATTTTATAACATACACATTTGGAAAACCTACTTTATTATATAACGGACTTTTGGCTTTAACATACACCCCCTCACTTGAATTAGTCCATTCTATCAAGGTTTTACTGTAACAAGGTGCACATCAAGGATTTTTTCCTATGTTTTCTTCTAGGAGATTCATGGTTTCAGGTCTAACATTTGAGTCTTTAATCCAACTTGGTTACTTTTTGTGAGCGGTGTAAGATAAGGGTCAACTTTCATTCTTTTGCATGTGAATATCCAATTTTGGTGAGGCAGGATGCAAGGGGAATTTATATATCCTCTCGTAGTTTGGCCTTTTTGTTTTATTATCAGGAGCCACTAAAGTTTTAATTTTACCTCTTCCATTTCTGGTGAATAAATAAAGGAAGATTGTTTTTATAAAGATACTTAATGGGAGAAATTGATATATTACATCTTTGCAGGTAACTCCAACTTATGAATTTAGGGAAACAATTTACCAATTACTATCACCCAAAATAGTTTGTTTAGCTTGTGAGTTTATGATAATAAAGTACATAAAATAAACACTTTTTTTTCATCCAGCTTCTATAAATTGTATGTGGAATTATCTATGTACCTGGCCATAAAACGCCTATTGATATCAAGTTTTTACCACTAATCTATAATACTAAAGGCGTAATATGCTAATTAGACCAGATAGCCAAACCACCTTCCAGACGTCCGGAAGGACGAAGCCGCTGCAGGGAGGCCGAGGCAGAGGTGGTTAGGGGCAATCAGGCAGACAGGCAAGCAGTTAGGGGCAATCAGGCAGGCAGGCAGAGTGGTTAGAGGTGATCAGACAGGCATGCGAGTGGTTAGGAGGCAGTGGTCCCAGGTTGCGAGAGGGATGTCCTACTGCTGGTTTAGGCCCGATCTCACATCCCTGAGGGGTCCTGAATTGTGAGAGGGCTCAGGCTGGGCTGAGGACCCCCCCCCCCCCCCCCGTGCATGAATTTTGTGCACCAGGCCTCTAGTAAATAAATAAATAAGAAGGTATTTCTCACTGTTATTTTTACTTTCCCTTATCTTTCAAGTACAAACCGTTGTCATCATATTCTCTATTTAAAATGTTGCTCACATTTAATTGCTCCTTTCATTCCCTCTGGCAATATCCAAATTATACCTCTCACTTGGAGGAGAGCATTGTATTTACAAAGTACTTCATGTTTATTGACCTTATTCCGCACACCAGCCCTGTGAAGCTGGTACTCTTCTTATCATCCCTATTTTATGGTAACTTACCCAAGGTCACTGACTTTATAAGCAGAGCTGGATTTGAAGCCAGGCAGTCTAAGGCCAGAGATTGTACATGTACCTTTCAGCCACACAGCCTATAGTGCTGTACTGACAATAATAGCTTCATGTTAGTTCTCACTACATCCCTATGTTGCTATTATCCCTATTGTAGAGAGATAGAAAAACCAGGCTCAGAGGTTTAGAAAAGAAACACCTCATGAGCTAAGTCTGCCTACTCACCCACCAGCCTCCATCAAGATTAATCTTCTAAATGCACTGTTCAGATTATTCCTTTAAAAAGAATAAAGACACACCAACGCGTCTCATTGTTCAGAGAATAAAGCCCATATTGTTTAGTAGGGCATTCAGGCACTCCCCACTGGATGCCCATCTCAGCTTAGCTGCCATT
Organism: Myotis lucifugus; assembly: GCF_000147115.1. Classification (NCBI taxonomy): domain Eukaryota; kingdom Metazoa; phylum Chordata; class Mammalia; order Chiroptera; family Vespertilionidae; genus Myotis; species Myotis lucifugus. The sequence goes on along the minus strand of NW_005871119.1, from coordinate 3,253,432 downwards.
TTCTAGTCTTGCTGAACGGGACTCCTGGCCATCCCTCAGCCATGCCCCCAGGTCCTGCCTCCTCTCATTTGAGCTCAAACTTCCATTTTCACTTCTTAGCACCCATTCCAACTGCCATGTATATATTCTTCCTTGCAAAGGAGCATTTGGAATTTTCACTAATGGGAGGCATACATTAGGTACATTCCAAAGACTATCAAGGCTTCCCTGACACTGGACAGACCCTGGAAAGAGAAAAACAATATCTAGTTTTTCCAAAGTGCAAACAACTAGGTTTGACAGAGCTATCCTGATGATTTCTCTTCTGCAGTGGTGCCCCATGGTGCATGTTTTCAGTTCAACAAAATATATATTAAGTAATAAAGTGCGGGCGGGGGGAGGATTTTTAGTAAGCGTAGTGGAGGCAAGAGGCAGATTGAGTGTCCCTTAGCTATTAACCCTGAGAATGATGGTTTGGACAGTCCCAGCCTTGAGACCTCTTGTGCCCAGATGGCTCTTTTATATTGATCTTCTACTGTGGGCTAGAGCAGCACTTCTGACCTCCCGCCTCCTCCTCCTTCCTGTCCCAGATCCTTTTTCCAAATCCTTTTGTCAAAGAAATTCTCACCAGGAGGATCAATGTGAACAATGGATTTAAAAGAGGGCAGCTTTGCTAGAGATGGAATGGGAAGCCTGAAGCCCTCCTATTCCCCGCCCCCCCCCCCCACACACACACACACTTACGAATTTCTTCCCTGCACCTGAGGAGTTCTGCATAGACCAGTTTACAAGGGCCATATGAGCAGCGTACGCATGTGTGGGCATGCATGCCTTTTGAGAGGTAGGGTGGAGACAAAGGTGATTCTATTGTTAATAAAAATGTAACATGCTCTAAGCATCCCCACCCCCTTTTGCTAAATTAATTGCTTTTTTAAAAAATTCCATATTTATTGTTTAAAGTATTACAAATAGTAGTACATAT
>NW_005871119.1:3132565-3252371 GCF_000147115.1 Myotis lucifugus | reverse complement strand
GTACAAGCTACACCAGAAAGATAAGATATTCCCACAAAAACGCCTACGAGGGGCCAATCAAGATAAGAACACGCACATAAAAGGTAGGAACTAACCAACAAAAAATAACAGCTAGAAGAACCAAAAATAATAAAAAAAATGAAAAAAATACAAAAAATAATACGATAGACAGAGAATTCACACTACCCCCCACCACTTCATATTTTTGCGCGATGGCGCGGTGGCCTGAGACTCCCCCCCCACCCAGCACATGCCCTCCCCCTTCCTCCCTCCCCCCGTCCCCCAGTGTCTTGCGTCCATTGGTTATGCTTATATTCTGGACTCCCTATAACTGTGATTGAATTGTAATCTACAAATACCCCGGTTGCAGGCTCAGTCCCCAGTGGGGGGTGAACAGGAGGCAGCTGATCAGTGACTCTCTCTTATCATTGATGTTTCTTTCTATCTCTCTCCCTCTTCCTTCTTCTCTGAAATCAATAAAAACATATTTAAAAAAAAAGATTTTGCCACCTTGAGTCATATCTCATCTTTAGTCTTTCTCAATCATATTTAGAGATTTCTATAAGGGTTGCCTGTCTCAAAAATTTCTTTTAACTTTTTGGAAAAAGCAGATTGGGCTCAGCTTTAGCATTATAAATACTAAAGGACTTCATTTGCAAATGAAATATTTTCCACAAGTGCTTGTCTAAATGATATGGCTCAAAAATGAAAGGGCCTGAATTGACCAAAAAAAAATATTATTTACAAAAGGAAACCCTTTCAAATGTGCCCATACTCCCCCTCCCCACATATCTGCCTTTTTATCATGGGGCCAAAAACCCTTTTGAATTAAGTGTTTTGCTTCTAGTGCACTTATCTCAGACATGTGAAATAACATAAACAGGGAAAGTAAACAGCATTATTTTAAAATAATGCACTTTGTGTCTAATGTGGTCATGTGTGGTACTCTAACTTGTATTGAAATGTAATTTAAAAAACTGCATATCCTATATTTTAAAAAATAACCTAGGGTTATCTCCTATATTTTCAAAAATCACTATTACATTTTCATACTGTCATTAACATTGATTATACTACCATACTAGTGTTCTGCCTTATATATTTTAATTAAATGTTTTATAGTTTATACTTGTACCCCGAGGCAATTTTAACATAAAGGGGACAACTTTATAAATGGAAAAAAAACAACACATGAAATAATTTGTGTGGTCCCTGCAGCATAGAATATTTAAAACCCAGAATTCCTGCTTCAAAATGTTTCCAGGCAAAGGGAAATTATAAGTAAGGAAAATTAGATGCTTTTAAAATGTTAAGAGTGAGTTAGCTCTCTTACTTGGCTTGATCTTTAGTGTGTTTGATGCAGCCATGAAACCTCTTCTCAAAGATGAGTCCATCTTTGCTGAGGAGAAGGTATATGGGTTTATGATTATTTATAATCATTAAAATTTGAGACAATGTAAATGTACAAAATAGGGGCCTGATTGTGTAATTATGGGGCATTGATACCATGTGACCTATAAAACTCAGGTCTTAAAACATTATTTAATAAGATAGAAAAATATCTAGTCTATGTTATGTGAATAGAATCAGATTACAATGTAATATACACAGAATAGCCCTTACTTTATGGAGAAAATTTATGTAGAATATGAATAAATAATGTATGTCAATATTCATAGAAAACACTAAAAGGCTATTTACACCAGGTTAACAGTGGCCCTCTGCATGAACTAGGCATAATTTGGAAGATCATAAATCATTAAATCTTAGAGTTTAAAGGACTCTGAGATTATTTAATTCAGTTACTCATTAATTCACCAGATAACTCATTCCATTTATAGATGGATCCAAATATTTGGGAGTTCTTTCTTTTTTACATCACTGCTCATCAGCTATTTAAAGAGAGCTTCTTCCTCAATCTTTTCTTCCTCTGTGTATCATTTCCAGTGTATGTTTCTCTGTGCTTTCGTGAGTCCTCCCATGGCCTGCCCCATTTACCTGGAGGTCCTTGAGTTGGCAGTTGCCTTTAAAATGAGTCCTCCTAGGTAGACCCTATGTTCCTAGTGTGCTTAGCCAGCCAGCACCCAGTGGCAGGGCTGCTCCTTTGATCTCTAACCAGCGAAGGCCGTGGTTCGCATCACCTTAAAGTCAGCTAAAACTTTTTCTGAGAATTTCTACATGAATAATTATCAAAGGCCAGCTTCCCCAACTTGAATTGACCATGTTCTTTGAATCCAAAACAGGATCTATACAACTAGAGCAATCTGTGATTCTGCTTACAGCCTTTCTTTTTCTTTTTTAAAATATATTTTTATCGAATTCAGAGAGAAAAGGAGAGGGAGACAGAGAAACATCAATGATGAGAGAGAATCATCAATCATACAGCCTTTCTTTTTTTTTATTGTCTAAAGTTTGAAGTTTTACATATGTCTCCTTTTTCCCCAATTGACCCCTCCCCCCTAGCCATTCCCACCCCAGGCAAGCTCCCACTGTCCCAGTGTCTGTGTCCATTGGTCATGTAATATGAATGCATACAAGTCCTTTGGTTGCTCTCTAACCCTCCCTCCCCTACCATTTGTCACTGAATCTATTCTTGTTCATCAAATTATGTTGATCATTATATCCCACATATGAGTTAGATCATGTGATATTTATCTTTCTCCGACTGGCTTATTTCACTTAGTATAATGCTCTCCGGTTCCATCCATGCTGTTGCAAATGGTAGGAGTTCCTTCCTTTATACAGCAGCATAGTATTCCATTGTGTAGATGTACCACAGTTTTCTAATCCTCTCATCTGCTGATGGGCACTTAGGCTGTTTCCAAATCTTAGCTATTGTTAATTGTGCTTCTATGAACATAGGGTGCATATATCCTTTCTGATTGGTGTTTCTGGTTTCTTGGGATATAGTCCTCGAAGTGGTATTACTGGGCCAAATGGGAGTTCCATTTTTAACTTTTTGAGGAAACTCCATACTGCTCTCCACAGTGGCTGCACCAGTCTGCATTCCCGCCAGCAGTGCAGGAGAGTTCCTCTCACTCCACATCCTTGCCAGCACTTGTTGTTTGTTGATTTGTTGATGATAGCCATTCTGACAGGTGTGAGATGGTATCTTATTGTTTTTTTGATTTGCATCTCTCAGATGATTAGTGACTTTGAGCATGTTTTTATTCGTCTCTGGGCCTTCTGTATGTCCTCTTTCAAAAAGTGTCTATTTAGATCCTTTGCCCATTTTTTGATTGTATCAATTACCTTCCTTTCGTTAAGTTGTATGAGTTCCCTGTAAATTTTGGAGATTAAAACCTTATCGGAAATATCATTGGCAAATATATTTCTTGTTGTTTTGTCGATGGTTTCTTTTGCTGTGCAGAAGCTTTTTATTTTGATGTAGTCCCATTTGTTTATTTTCTCCTTAGTCTCCATTGCCCTAGGAGCTGTGTCAGTAAAGATATTGCTACGACATATGTCTGCAATTTTGCTGCCTATGGAGTCTTGTAGGATTTTTATGGTTTCCCATCTTACATTCAAATCATTATGAGTTTGTTTTTGTGTATGGTATAAGTTGGTGATCTAGTTTCATTTTTTTGCATGTATCTGACCAAATTTCCCAGCACCATCTATTGAAGAGACTGTCTTGACTCCATTGTACGTTCTTGCCTTTTGTGTCAAATATTAATTGAGCATAATGGCTTAGGTCGATTTCTGGATTCTCTGTTCTGTTTCATTGGTCTATATGTTTGTTCTTGTGCCAGTACCAGGCAGTTTTGAGAACTGTGGCTTGGTAATATAGCTTGATATCTGGTATTGTGATCCCTCCAACTTTGGTCTTCTTTCTCAGAAGAAGACCAAAGTTGTGGCTATTGCTGTGGCTATTCGGGGTCTTTTTTTTTTATTATTATTCCAGATGAATTTTTGGAGAGTTTGTTCTAGACCTTTGAAATATGCCATTGGTGTGGCTATTCGGGGTAGGTCACTTCTGAAGGAGATTTGGTGGAGTTGGTGGTATCAAAATACCACTTGAAGGGCAGGTTGGACTCTCATTGGGTTTGGGGAGGCAGCTGGGAAGAAAAACGCATTTCAAATGGAAGGCACTGGATGAGAAAGGGAGGAATATGGGAAAGCATGAATGTCCAGATGATAGTGGGCAGTGCCATTTTTGGGAACTTAGATTGCTGGTAGAGAAAGTTGAGACTAGGAAGATAGACTGGGACCATTCTGTGAAGAGTCTTAAAGGCTGGTCTGGCGAATTTGTATATAATTCATTAAACAATGAAAATCCAATTTTTTCTCTTATCTTTTGTATATACATGAACTTTTTAATTATTAATTTATCAACTTATAGACTACTTGTGAGACCACTACCTACAACTGTGATAGAAGATTGGTATTTCAGTAAGAAATTATACAAAATAGGTGTGTTGGAATGGTGTCTTATGATATGAAAGCTAAGCAAACCTTGGTAAATGGTGACATGAATGCATTTATTTCTGAAAAATTTTGTTTCTGAGGTTTGGAATATTTTAGGTTTCCCATTATTTTGAAATTAGATAAAGACTGCAGTGAGCCAGCTTATAGATTTCTATTTCTGTTAACTTAGAGAATGAAAAAGCAAGAGCTCCCTTGTGGCCTTTATAAACAATTCTGTGAATTGGCAGAGTCTATGAAACACAAGAAATTTTAAAAAGAATTTTTAGTAGAGTATCTCCAGACATGGATGAAAATACCATAAATATGGTTTCTTCCAAAGGTATGTTAATAATTATTTCTAGAATGAGACATTAGTTTCCAAAGAGGTTCTAATTTGTTTTTCTAAACAAAAGACTGAATTGTTTAGTTTAAATTTTGCATCATCTTACAAAAGGAAATTCTCATTTAGAGAATTTACAAAAGTAAATAAACCAGTTGAAGTTTCCAATCTAGAACCATGTGTTGCATTGATAACTTGTCACAACAATCAGCATTCTGGTTTAGCTTCCACATTATTCTATGCCATGGACAGTCTCTTGATCATGAGTATAGTACTAATATTCTATCTGAATAGATCTGAAGCCCAATATGCTTTCAAAATTGGCCAACCTTACCAGGGAAACGTAAAGAAAGGTCTCCATGGTTTCAGAGAATCAATAGTGCCCTCTAAAGGAAATCCATGTGAGGTACATCCAATATCCAGGTTTAATTCAGCATTTATTCTGACAAAATGTTACTTAATTGTAACTCACAAAATGCATTTAAAATTATAAAAACAATGAGACCAGCCCTAGCCATAGTATCACAGGCAGCTGCCCACACCAGTTCTGGACTGGGAGAGCAAAAAGACCATTCTTTCACACCAGTCGCCTCTGCTCGCCGTGAACTGTTGTCACCATCTTTGTGGAAAGTTCCTGGAAAGGGAAAAGGTGATGATTTCTGGGCTGGGGCTTGGACGCCCTGATCTCTGAGAGATGGGATCCAGGTAGAAAGGAATCCAGGTAGCTGTCTTGGGAAAGTGTGCTACACTGCAGGGGAAATGTGGGCTGAGAAGGCCTCGTCAGCTTTTTGCTCAGGACCAGCGCTGACATGCTGTATACTGGAAAGACTGCCAAGTCAGCTGAATTAGAAGAGGACAGGCAGTGTAGTCTGGCTGAAACACATGAAAATGGAAAGAAAAAAAAGTGATATGAAGCATTCATGGATTTTTATTTGTCCATCTAATTTTGTGGTTTATCTTACACTTGTTTCCTTTATCCATTTTTTAAAATATATTTTTTTATTAATTTCAGAGAGGAAGGGGGAATTACTCACAAATTGCTTGATACTGTTAAAATGAATATTGGGCAGAACTTTATGTTGTTGTTATTGACTAGAGGTGGAATAAATCTCGAAGACTAAGCCCAGATGACTGTTAATCCCAGATATAATACCGCAGAATTATTATTGTAAAAAAAAACATGGTTGAGAATGGAGTTTAACACGTTAAGCGCCATGTCAGTCACCGGTGACTGACACTATACTTTCCGTCTGGACCGGTCAGTCAGTGGTGCTGCCAGCATATCGGTGAAATCGGATATCGCGGGCTAAACAGAAAGGAAGACAAAACAGGTTTGGCGCTTAACATATTAAAATATATCATTTCTGCCCACCTGTCATGGCTCAGTGGTTGAGCATTACCTATGAACCAGGAGATCACAGTTCAATTCCTGGTTGTGGGCTCAAGCCCCAATAAGGGGCTTGCAGGAGGCAGCCAATCAATGACTCTCTCATCATCGATATTTTTATCTCTCTCTCCCTCTCTCTTCCTTTGAAATTAATAAAAATATATCATTTCTTCTGTTACCAAAACTACACAAAGAGGGCATTGTGTACATTTTTAAGATTTTCCTTCAGAGTTCAGGCCAGCTTTATCAAACAATAAAGATCGCAGGTTAGGTTGGTACTTAGCATATGTGCCTGTAGCATGTGCAATAACTTACTCTGCACATTAAAATATTATACTTCACCTGAGCCTCACAATAACCTTGTGAGGTCAGCAAGGCAGCTATTATAAAACAGAGCAAGAAAAAAACCCCCACAAAACTCATGAAGTGAGTAGGATTATGTGAGAAAATGACTTTTCCAATATATGTTTCCCTACTTATTGATTGCAATGTTAAAACACTTGAAGATGTAGTAAATGATTCATCAGCCACAGACAGCAAAGCTATTCCCCAGCTTCTGGGACAACCCAGGTTCAATGGCACATTTCAACAGAGACAGCTGTGGTTAGTAGAGCACAGCAATAGTACTGCACCATCTCAATTAGATGTGACACATTCGCCTGAAGAAATCTGAGGATTATGGCAAATGGAGTCATTCTTAGCAGGTTCCTCAAACTACAACCAAAACTAAAGGTGCATCGTCAGAGCAGCAGGCGTGTGGGAGCCGCTGGAAGCAGTTGTATCACTAGATAGACTCACAGGCCTCCTAGGATGCATTTTGAACTTCCCAGGCTAGAGTTAAAAGGGGTTTTAAATGTTCATTTAGGTTTCCCTTCCAAATGGCTCTTGGAAAAGACAGATCCCGGAAAGTATAGATTTCTTTAAATCTCCAGGGCAGGAGATAACACAAAATCCTTCCTCCTATGATTTATTCCTTTTAGCTAAGAGGTTATTTGAAAGTAGGTGCCAAAGGCATACTTCTACGGAGTTTATCACCAGCGCAGCGTGGCACAGCGGCTGGCAGGACCGGAATCATAGAGCTCCTTGGGTCTGACTGCCCTGTTTCAATACAGTTTTCTCCCAGCATTTTCAGAATTCTCTTCTAGAACCAAGGTCCCGCTTCTGGAAAATCGGCTCTTGATAGAGATGGCTGCTCATGGGGGCTTCTGGATGGCTGAGCAAGAAAGTTTCTAGCTCGGGCAACATTGACATCACTTAGGTGCAAGAGAGGGTCAGAAGCTGTCTGCCTTTAGTGCTTGGCCTCTGAGCAGAAACATGGTTTTTGTTTTAGGCACTGACCTTTGGGGCCTGTATCCCTGATGGGGGTGGGGGGCTATTGAGTTCCTACTGTCCTCAGAACCACTGGGTCTTATCACTCTCACAACCCAACCCCACTTGTCCTGTTAATTCCTATATTGCTCTGCATGGCTGTCAGTACTTGGACACATACCATTTGGCAGGTACATAACTCTATAAGGCAGGGCAAGGGCTATAATCCCTACTTTGCTGCTGGAGAAACTCAGGGAGAAATTGAATGATTGGGCCTGAGGGCACTCTGCTAGCTAACAACCCTTGGCTCCTACGCGGTAAGCCAATGCTCCTTGCGCATATTATTTATCCACTCTCCTTTTGGTCCTGTGCCATGTGTCAGTGGGGCAATCTGATAAAATAACTAACAGCAATGAGGGGAGACCTGAAGTACTTCCCTTTGGTCTCTTCTCTCTAAGAGCTGTCTGGAGTCAATATCTTGAAATGTTCACTTCTTGGTAAGAATTTTAGGCTGAAAGAAAACCCAGAAATTTCTTATGACTTTTAGGGATGATGAGAAACAATGAGTAAATGTGCATCTTTAATGTGTCTCAGATAGGGTGATCAGGGACACACCCCAGAGCATTGGCTGTTCAGGAACACTGGCTAAGATCACAGGATTCTGCTGTCAGGTCTGAGTATTGGGAGACAGGGCTTGGGTACTGCATCAGTTACAGAAAGGAACTTGACCCATATATAGGAAACCCTCTGCCAGAACATTGTAACTGTTCAATAATAGAGTCCTTCAGCATGTTTCTCATGAATAATCAGGCAATTGCTCTCGCAAATTTTATTTCTATTTACTGGATTTGAGCACTGTTTTGATGACCAGAGCAGCAGGAACTGTTTTGGGAACAGCTTTGAAGTGCTGTGAGAAAGGACAAGGAAAAAAAGAGTGGACAGGAATCAATGAGATTGTTGACCTACATAGCCTTGGTCCAGAACATTCATGGTAAGCAGAATTGCTTAGTGAGAGAAAGAAAATAAATCCTGGGGACTATTCTGGAGCCCTACCCATCACACGGTCAATCACTAGAGCATCTGCCTTCCATTAGACTAGCTCATCCCAATAGTCTAAATTCTACTAGTCAGGGAGCCATAGTTTTCTTGAGCTCCGAAGACTGGGGAGCTAAAAATGACATTCCCCAGATTTGTTCACACCTAAGGTTCTGGATGTAATGAGGTGCAGGCTATGTTCCTTCAGTTTGGGGGATGTTTTCTGCTGGTAACCAAGACAATGAAAACGTTCAAGTATGGTCTCAGCTACTACAAAGGCAGCAGGAACCAGACTCTGGGCTCCGTGTCCAGCTATTGTGATAACAGTGGCCTCCACATCTGGCTTTTAATTCCCTGGATTGCAGCTGTGCTAACATGTGCTCGAAGTCGGGTGGCCTTCTGGTTGTGGCAGAAGTGTAGCTCCAGGTGGACCCGACAGGCAGTGTTCTGGAAGTCAGGCTCAGAGCCCAATCCGTAGCCTGCTCCTCCCGTTCTTCTACTTACATAAGCACATTGTTCCTGGTGTTAAATCCTTTCTGTGCAAAATATCTAGAGTAATTTCCATGTTGTGCACTAAACTCTGATACACAGACTACCAAGAAAAATGAAAGAGACCTACAGTAGACATGTCCCAATGACATTTTCATTTCAATAATAAAGACATAAAATCTAGGCAAACACAGAAGCTACTAATGGGAGGAAATCTGAGTTAGAATAACGGGTTCTTCTCTATTTAGTGTTAATTAAATACCAAGAGAATGGTGTTAGTAGCAAATTTAGAACGTGGTACATGCTCCTCTCAGAGATTCATAATCTGTAACGGTGCAGTGCAGACTCTGAGAAGCTTGCGGTAGAGAAGCGTGCTTCATTGTGCTTAGCTTTGTATTTTCCAGACTCATTCAAGATGACAGTCATTATTTGGGAAATGCTAGTTGACTTCCATTTGAGAAAAAACAGTAACTATTTCTTTTTTTTTTCGTGTCAGATCTTGGTGTGTGTGTCTCTGTGTGTGTGTGTGTGTCTGTTTTAATTCTTTATTGTTTAAAGTATTTACATAATGTCTCCTTTTTCCCACATTGACCTCTCCTGGGCTAGCACCCCCCTCCCCTCCCGCCCAGACATGCCCTCACCCCCTTACTGTCTGTGTCCATGGGTTATGCTTATATGCATGCATACAAGTCCTTTGGTTGCTCTCTTACCCCCGCCCCCCGCCTCCCCTCTGAGGTTGGACAGTCTGTTCGATGCTTCTCTGTCTCTGGATCTATTTTTGTTCACCAATTTATGCTGTTCATTATATTCCACATATGAGTGAGATCATGTGGTATTTATCTTTCTCTGACTGGCTTATTTTGCTTAGCATAATGCTCTCCAGGTTCATCCATGCTGTTGCAAATGGTAAGAGTTCCTTCTTTTTTTACAGCAGTGTAGTATTCCATTGTGTAGATGTGCCACTGTTTTTTAATCCACTCATCTGCTGATGGGCACTTAGGCTGTTTCTAAATCTTAGCTATTGTAAATTGTGCTGCTATTAACAAAGGGGTGCATATATTCTTTCTGATTGGTGTTTCTGATTCCTTGGATATATTCCTAGAAGTGGTATTACTGGGTCAAATGGGAGTTCCATTTTTAATTTTTTGAGGAAACTCCATACTGCTCTCCACAGTGGCTGCACCAGTCTGTATTCCCACCAGCAGTGCAGGAGGGTTCCTTTTTCTCCACATCCTCGCCAGCACTTGTTGTTTGTTGATTTGTTGATGATAGCCATTCTGAAAGGTGTGAGATGGTACCTCAGTGTCATTTTGATTTGCATCTCTCAAATGATTAGTGACTTTGAGCATGTTTTTATTCGTCTCTGGGCCTTCTGTATGTCCTCTTTCAAAAAGTGTCTATTTAGATCCTTTGCCCATTTTTTTTATTTGATTGTTTATCTTCCTTTTGTTAAGGTGGATGAATTCCCTATAAATTTTGGAGATTAAACCCTTGTTGGATATAACATTGGCAAATAAGTTCTCCCATGCAGTGGGCTTTCTTGTTGTTTTGTTGATGGTTTCTTTTGCTGTGCAGATGCTTTTTATTTTGATGTAGTCCCATTTGTTTATTTTCTCCTTAGTTTCCATTGTCTTAGGAGCTGTATTGGCAAAGATATTGCTACGACATATGTCTGGTATTTTGCTGCCTATGCATTCATTGCTTGCTTCTTGTATGTGCCCTGACCAGGGATCGAACCCACAACCTTGGTATATCAGGATGACACAAACCAACTGAATTACCTGACCAGGGCCTAATTCCTGAACAGTTTAATCCATCTTCAACATTAGTATAAAAATGACTGTTTCAAATGAAAATCTTATGTCATCTAAAAATTCTCTTTTGACTTCTATTAAGTTGCATTATGGTATATAATAAAAATTCCACAAACTCATGTTGAATGAATAAATACATGGGCAATTGCATGATGGGCAGTGAGTAGATTTAGACAGCTATTTTGAGACTTGCTGGCCATGAAACAATTGTTAGAAGTGCCAATCAGTTAAAGCCATTTTATAGTCCTTAACCTCTGAAACAACTGTCTATATCACATCAAACTATTATAAAGTTTTTCTTTATTCATTTCTTGGTTTTATTTTATTAAATCAACCTGAGATAATGATCATACTTTATGTGAAAATTTGAAATTATATATACCAATAAATAATCATCATCGTAACAGCAATAGGATTTCTACAGTGCTACAGATACAATAGAAGAGGTGTTTCATAGTGGTAATTTAAAATTAAGAATTATTTCAACTCCAAATCCATATACATTGTACAACACAAAGGAATGCTCTCCCTAAAATAAAAGCGACTAATTCCCATCCATTAAATTGTTATTCAAAACACATCCTTCGTAAGTGTATCTAAACACATTTCTGTAAAGCTAAAAGCATCCAGAGATATATAGCACTCATTGTGCTACAAATTTGAATGCAATCCTGACCTGTATTTTTATGAATTAGTAAAGCTGTTACTTGGGCAATCTGAGTTTTGCAGTTAATCAAGAGAATTGTATCTTTAAGAGAGTATCCTAGCAACCTTTCAGCTGCTAAAAAGAAAGACACAATGACAATATATACCAATTTAATTATGCTGCTGGTCTCCATCACACTTTGCATTTAATCAGAAAGATACTTAAAAACAGAGACAGAAATTAAGCCACAGCCGAACATGAGCACCCCTACTGGTGACGGGGTTTAAGGAAAGACTTTCATAACTAAATGAGAACTTTTACTCTGGAACATATTTAGCAATAAGCGAGCAACAGTGAAATTGGTAAAGTGATGATTGCTGTGGGGGTGTCAGAACCAATATGTTAATTACTCTAAGACCGTGGTCGGCAAACTGCGGCTCGCGAGCCACATGCGGCTCTTTGGCCCCTTGAGTGTGGCTCTTTCTAAGCCTTAGGAGTACCCTAATTAAGTTAATAACAAAATACCTACCTATATTGTTTAAGTTTAAAAAATTTGACTCTCAAAAGAAATTTCAATCATTGTACTGTTAATATTTGGCTCTGTTGACTAGTGAGTTTGCCGACCACTGCTCTAAGAGATAGTAGTCCCAGGGCCAAAATTACACTGGGATAATCACAACTTTAGAGAAAAATTCAAAACTTGCAATCCCACTACATTTTCAATGGCCCATCCAAATGTACATTTTTCCAGTGGCAATGTATTGTGCGAGATTTAAGTCCAGGAGAAATATGATTTTCTTGAGTACACATTTGGAAATACAGTTAATCACATCACCACCACCATCTCCAGCCACCACTTCTACCCACGTCACCACCACTATTTTACGCAGCTCAACACTTGGCACCATCTTTATCTGTTCATATTTAACAGATTACACAGAATAGGTCTAGATGAGGTGGAGTTCTTTTGATAATATACTCATAAATCAAGGAAGCCAGAGAAAGACAGACAGAGACTTTGTTTAGCAAACAACAGCCAGCATTATTAAAACGTGGCCCACTTTGTCGATAAACACCTTTTCTTGTCTTCACAGATGCTAAGGAGTAGACACATGAGAAATTTGAATACTTAGTTCTAATTTTTCTTTTATTTAATATATTTCCTGCATATAGGCTAATTCCTTTTAGATAATTTTAATATTTATTAAACCTCAAGCACAGACACTATTCCATTAAGTACACGGACACAGACACAGACACACACACACACACACACACACACACACACACACTCTGACACATTATCTCAAACTTCAGAAAAACTTTTTAAAAATATTTTTATTAAATTTATTGGGGTGACACTGGTTAACCAAATTACAGGTTTCTATTGTACAATCCTGTAATACATCGTCTGTATATTGCATTGTGTTTACTCCCCAAAGTCAAATCTCCTTCCCTCACCATTCATTTGACCCCTTTACCCTTTACCAACTCCCCCTATCCCCTTCCCCTCTGGTAACCACTATGTTGTTGTTTGTGTCTGAGTTTTTGTTTTTTGTTTGTCTTTGTTACTTTCAGTTTTATACACCACATATAAATGAAATCATATGGTTCTTTCCATCTAATTTATTTTGTTTAGCATGATATGCTCAAGATCCATCCATGTTGTTGCAAATGGCAGTATTTCATTTTTTTCTTATGACATCTTCTTTATACAACCATCTACTGAAGGACACTTTGGTTGTTTCCATGTGTTGGCCATGTAAATAATGTAAAACCATTGGTGATTGGCAGGGGTGGGGGAGGGAGGGGAGTGAAGGCAGAAGAAGAGGTGGAAGAGGGCATAGAAGGCATAGAGGTGGTGATGGAAAAAATAACATTAAAATAAAATAATTTAAAAAGAGAGAAGAAAACAATAGCTACTGCAATTTAAAAATGAACTCAACACAAATAGGTATGATTTGTGACAACAAAAACAAAAAGGGAAGGGTAAGAGTCTGAATTTGCAAAGGGAAAACTTAACTTCAATTTAAGAAGTTTACTATAAGAAAATGCAGCTCACAAAAATCAAATTTAAACTACATTGATTAGTTTTTCTTAAAGAAATGTTGCAGGACAGTGTTTTAAAGGTTGGGGATTACAGGCTATGATGGAGGAATGCCACATGATCTATCCAATTCTTTTGGTGCTGGTTGTTCCTGGCAAGTTCAGATCTGACATATTAACAGAAAACTGAGTTACCGACTATAACTGGGTGTAGCCATGAGAAAAGACAGCGTGTGTGTTTTCTAGTCTCGGCAGTGTGCAGTGTGAGGGAGTCCATACGTGACACCTGCACACTGTGAGCACAAGCTAGATTTGAATCTGCAGAACCCCACAGGTAGCCATTTCTGTCTGTAACAGAATGCTCCTCTCACACCACCTACTAGTGCTGTCTTAGAGCAGCGGTTCTCAAACTTGAGTTACGTCAGAATCTGGAGACCTTTATGAAATAGGCTCCGACCCGAAGTTCTGATTCAGGAGGTCTGGAGGGAAGCCCGAGAATTGGCATTTGTAACAAATTCTCCGGGGACACTGCTGGGACTCTGGCAGGGGGCACTTTGGGAACTGCTACCTGAAATTACAGGCAAACTTGTCTATTTAAAGGAGGCTGAATCTATTCTTCAAGAGGAAAACTGTGGTTATAGTCCAGGGAAATTATTTTCTGCCTAGGACCAAGGAGTGTGTAGTTATTCTAAAACGAGACGTAAGAGTTATGGGCTTCATGGATCTGGCCCCTGGTGACGATGTTTGAGGCGATGACGTTAACAGATTTTCCTGCCTGTGTTCTTTGGTTCTATTGATTCTATTTCTCTACTGAAGAATATTGTAGATAGTAAGAACTTACAGATTTGTGCTGATCGTTTGAAGAAGCGCCTCTGTAAGTGCTTAGGAGAGTAAATAGTACAGATATCACTGATATTAGAAGAAATAATGAAGCTAAATTTAAAATATATATTTTGTTGTTGTTGTGTGTGTGTGTGTGTGTGTGTGTGTGTGTGTGTGTGTGTGTTTACAGAGAGGAAGGGAGAGGAATAGAGAGTTAGAAACATCGATGAGAGAGAAATATCAATCAGCTGCCTCCTGCACACCCTCTACTGGGGATGTGCCCGCAACCAAGGTACATGCCCTTGACTGGAATCACGCTCTATCCACTGGGCCAAACCAGTTAGGGCTATGAAGCTAAATTTAAAATTGGGGGAAGTTCTTATGGAAGAACAAGGACTTTAATAAACCTTTGTTTCTACAGATATCCCAGTTTTTTCAGTCTCCATGATGGTCTATGTAGGCTGAATCAGATTGTTTTTATCGGGGGTAAAAAAACCTGAAATCTATGATGTCCTGTTACAGATTGTGTTGAAAGTGTACCTAACCAGGATCGACAGCAACTGGTTCAGGAATCTGAAAATTTGATATTCAGGTCACTTAGCGAGAGAAGAAAGGCAGCCGCCTCTGGCCATGCTGCGCAGGGCTCTCACTGGCTCCGCTGGCAGGGAAGCCTCATCCTGAATTCTCCTGGCCTGCCTCAGACCACAGTATGAGCTCCCGATTTCTAGCTATTGCTCCTCCATGGAAACAGCCTCTGAAGCAAAACTATGTGTACGAACTGCTTCTCCCACAGGCTGCTTGTCCACCAAAGCAGCCTAATGCCTTCTATGGAAGACTAACCTCTGCGGGGCCTGTAAAGACAGAAGCCGTTTCAAAGGTGGCAGCTTCTAGGGTGAAATCACATGTTTAGTTTTTAAAAGCCCATACTGACCAGCTAGCTTCTGTTGTTTAAAAAGGTTGGGGTGTCAATATAGAAATGAAAGAAAATGCTTAATAGGTATGCTCTCTCTGCTTACATGCCTCTTTATTTTACCTCTCTTCTCTCAAAAATCAACTCCTTTAATCCATATGATGACCTTGGAAAATATGATTGGTCTCATTTCACATTTAAGGAAACTTAAGAAAAGTTAAATTATTTGACCGAAGTTGTAATTAGTAAATGGCAAACTCCAACACAACTCCCAACCCAAAAGCAATGTTCTTTCTACACTAACCTGATTACCCATTTCTATTTTTTGTTTTGTTCCAGATTGAAATAGACTATGTACATTTATTTGGGTATGTACACTGAGTGGCCAGATTATTATGACCACCTATGTTTGTAGGCAAATTAGCTATAATTTCTCACTGAAGTTGCTAGAGGACCAGACCATTATAAATAGGGAAGCAGGTTGTTTACCACAATCGTAGAAGTGATTTTTTTCTGAAGATATGGGTAAACAACGTGATTTAACAGCCTTTGAACATGGGATATATATTATTATGAGTGGCCAGATTATTATGACCACCTGACGTTTGTAGGCAAATTAGCTGGACATCGTATGGGATATGGAAGCCAAAGGCCTATTCGAACACCTTTGCTATCTGCAGTTACCAAGATAAAACGTCTCCAATCGCAGGAACACAGGATAGGACAGTCGAGCATTGGAAAAAAGTCATGTGGTCTGATGAATCACATTTCCAGTTGCATCATGCAGATGGCAGAGTGAGAATTTGGCGGAAACAGCGTGAAAGCATGCACCCCACATGCATGAGTACAACCCTTCAAGCTGGTGGGGGCAGTGTTATGGTTTGGGGCATGTTTTCCTGGCATGATTTGGACCCTTTACTTCATGTGGAACAACGTCTCAATAGCACAACATACCTAAGTATCGTTGCTGATCAAGTTCATCCTATCATGTTGATGGCGTATTCCAATGGCGATGGCTTCTTCCAACAAGACAATGTGCCATGCCACAGTGCTCGTATTGTGCAGGAGTGATTTCAAGAACATGAGGGAGACTTTACCTTGCTTAGGTGGCCCCCACAATCACCAGATCTCAATCCAATTGAGCATTTGTGGGACGAAGTTAAAAGAGCAATCAGGCAGCTGGTTCCACAACCACCAAATCTCACAGAACTGGGCAGTGATATTCATCAGGCATGGTGTCAGATTCCTCGCATCACCTTTCAACATCTCATGGAGTCAATGCCAAGAGGAATCACTGCAGTATTGAAGGCAAAAGGTGGCCCAACAAAGTACGGATGGGGTGGTCATAATAATCTGGCCACTCATAATAATATATATCCCATGATCAAAGGCTGTTAAATCGCATTGTTTACCCATATCTCCAGAAAAAAATAACTTCTACTGTCGTGGTAAACAACCTGCTTCCCTATTTATAATGGTCTGGCCCTCTAGCAACTTCAGCGGGAAATTATAGCTAATTTGCCTACAAACGTCAGGTGGTCATAATAATCTGGACACTCAGTGTATATTTCACAGTTGTAGCATGTAGTCTGGAAAAATATGTATGTGGATCTCTAAGCCTTTTCTATGAACTCTAAAGTTCAGTTTAAAAGTCTTGTACATTCATCTCACCCTTCAGTAACAAAATGAACTTCATACTGCAACCCCCTGGTATAATTATATCTTATTACAGAAATGGCTTGTTTTTGGAATAAGGTATGTTGAGTAACAAATGCTTATTCCATTAAGAGCCTTTCAGATTTTTTCCACAGAGCCATTAATTTAAAATATTTTAATTGGGAAGTATGGTAAATATGTTGTTTTGTAAGTCCAACATTTTTTCATTAGGGGAAAATGGCACAGATCACCTGATAATTCCATGAAGGCGGGTAGGAGTAGGGAGTCCACCTTCCCCTGCACAATGCCACCAGCCCTATAGCTGAGCACAGAACATAAACTAGCCAACCAGACTTTTGCCAGAGATATTGGAAAGACTTTCTCTTTTTAAGGCAGGTGCCAGCTAAAGGGATGAAGTGGGTTTGAGGCTGCCAATTACAATATTTTTACCAAATGTAAAATTTATCTGGAAGTGAAACCCAGCAAGGCTAAGAGGGGGACAGCATAAGTGCTAATATTTGAACTTCCAGATCAAATCATAGTTCTTGAGCTTTCCATATTCAAGTAAAAAATAATTTCCTTATTTTGCTTAAGCTAGCTTTATTTGGGTTTCTCTCACCATTTAATGAGTAATAATACAAAACTCTTCCTAAAATATTTTTATTTCTTTGGACTTCTTAAATTGAGACTACTGAATGTATTCTATTACCTGTGTAATCTGTCACTTACAGCTTACAATCTATTACCCTCAACCATAAAATGATAGTAGTAATAAGTATCTATTTTAGAAAAAATATGAGAATTAAATGAGCTAAAGTACATATATAAAAACACCAACTCCATGCCTGGCATTCAACATTTATCACTTCTCTCCACCTTTTCTTGATTACCTGTCCAAAAGATAAAAAAAAATGATAATTTGAGCACTTATGGTTGTAAGTGTTTTTCATGTATCAACTCATTTAATGTATACAACCACCATAATGTAGGTACTGCCATTAGCTCCGCCTTATAGACGGGGAAGGGAGGTACAGAGAGGTTTTGTGACTTATCCAAATTGTGGGAGAGTTGGGATACAAACTGTTACAATATATAATTATAAACTCTTGTGTTTTCTGGATTTCATCACTTTTTGCTGGAAGGCAGTTAACTCTCTCCTCTCCTTATGTCACTGAAGTAGTCTTCAGAAAATCTTCTGTAGATCCGGACACAAGCGCATCAATTTTACTGCACAGTTAATGCTGAAAAAGGAAAGTTCTAAGTGCAGACCTAAGAGGCACAATATAGTAAGATGTTTTAGGATAGTTAACTTGGAGATATAGAAGAGTTTTTTGCTTGTATCTTGTGCAAAGTACAGTGTACTATATATAACACCTATTATCTATTTCCTCATTTTTAAATTACTTATTTTTTATTTATTTTGTTTATTTTTTTAAATGACAGTTGACATTAAATATCATTATTAGTTTCAGGTGTACCTTAGTGATTAAGACTTTATATAACTTACAAAGTAATTACCCCGATAAGACTAGTACCTATCTGACACCATACATAATTATTACAATACTAGTGGCCCAGTTCACGAATTCGTGCACCTTGAAAGGAACTGTGGGCGGCGAGGCTGCGGTGGGCACAGGGGCGGGTCTCGGCCCATCCTCCACTCCTCTGTCAGGCCCCTTCTGAGTGATTGGGCCAGCGCCAGGTGCTGGCAGCGGGTGCGAATGGGTGTGAACGGCGGCTCTGGTGCTGGCAGAGGGTGTAAGCAGGGCCGGCGTCAGCAGCAGGTGCAAGTGTCGGGCAGGACTGCAGCGTGCGGGACCAAAGAATTTTCAATAACCATCAGAGGCTTGCCCTAATGACAGCGACTGGTGCCCCGCCTTGGTCTGGCACCTCAGCTCACCTGCTCCACCATCCCGCTGTGGCCAACACCCACCATGTTCCGCGTGTGCCCCTGGTGGTCAACACACATCATAGCGATCAGTTGTTCAGTTGTTCTGCCATTCGGTCTATTTGCATATTAGGGTTTTATATATATAGATCATTGACTATATTCCCATGTTACTTTACACTCCCATGACTTTTTATAACCTGCAATTTGTATATCTTAATCCCTTCACCTTTTCACTCAGCCACCCAACCCCCTCCCATTTAGCAACCATCAGTTTGTTTTCTGTATCTATGAGTGTGTTTCTGTTTTGTTTGTTCATTTATTTTGTTGTTTTTTTTAGATCATACATATAAGTGAAATAATATGGTATTTGTCTTTCTCTGTCTGACTTATTTCACTTAGCATAATAACCTCTAGGTTTATGCATGTTGTTGCAAATGGCAAAATTTCATTCTTTACTCTGACTGAGTAATATTCCATTGTATATATGCACCACATATTCTTTATCCATTCATCTATCAATGGACACTTAGGCTGTGTCCATATCTTGACTATTATAAATAATGCTGCAATGAACATAGAGACGCATATATCTTTTCAAATTAGTGTTTTGGATTTCTTTGGATAAATACCCAAAGAAATTCTGGGTCATATAATAGTTCTATTTTAAAATTTTGTGGGAACCTCCATACTGGTTTATATAGTGGCTGCACCAATTTACAATCCCGCCAACAGTGTACAAGTATTCCCTTTTCTCCACTTCATTGACAGAACTTGTTTGTTGATTCACTGATGATAGCTATTCTGAGAGATGTGAGGAATATCTCATTATGGTTTTAATTTGTATTTCCCTGATTAGTGATGTTGAGGGTTTTTTCATGTCTTTTGGTCATCTGTATGTCTCCTTTGAAGAAATATCTCCAGGTCCGCTGCCCACTTTTTTAATGGGATTGTTGTTTTTTTGGTGTTAAGTTGTATGAGTTCCTTATATATTTTGAATATTAACCACTTATCAGATGTATCATTCGTGAATATCTTCTTCCATTTAGGTTGTCATTTCATTTTGTTGATTGTTTCCTTTCCTGTACAAAAACTTCTTAATTTAATGTTCTCTCATTTGTTTATTTTTGTTTTTGTTTCCCATGTCTAAAAAGACATGCCCCCCCCCACCCCCCAAAAAAATTGATAAGAACTATGTTAAAGAGTTTACCACCTATATTTTCTTCTAGGATTATATGGTTTGGGGTATTACATTTGTCTTTAATCAATTTTAAATTTATTTTTGTATATGATATAAGTGACCTAGTTTCATTTTTTTGCATGTATCTGTTCATTTTTCCCAACACCATTTATTGAAGAGACTCTCTTTGCCCCATTGTATACTCTTTGTCATAGATTAATTGACCATATAGGCCTGGGCTTATTTCTGGGCTCTCTATTTGCTCCATTGCTCTATTTATCTGTTTTAATGCCAGTACCATGCTGTTTTGATTACTATAGTCCTATAATATTGTGGGAAACCACCTATTGTCTTCACTAGCAGAGAGATGTGGACAAGGAGCCCGGAATGCTGGTGACCCTTGAGCCCTGGCAAAAGTCAGAGCTATGCACCAAGCAACTTCCCCACCCAATAGTCATGTACATCCTTACTGATAAGATAGTTTGCTTGTTACCTGCCTAAGGGCTATAGGTGTATCCCAAATTGAATAAAAGGATGACAGGGCCTGAGCCCAAGTGGAGTCCTCCTAGGCTCCCACCTGGCTCCTTCCTTTCCAAATTATTATTTCTTATCTCGTCTCTGTCATTTGCATGTGGCCCCTCTTCCAGAGCCCAAACCCTGAACCATGTGGGACGTGGGTCACTCACATCTGGCACCTCGGTGAGGGAAATCTGGAAAAGACTTTGCCTAGAGCAAAAAACGAAGATTTCACCGGATAGATAGGGAAAAAGATTTCACTGGTTAGGTGGGGAATTTCACCACATGCAAAGCCCATGGTCAGCTGCAGAAATCTTGATCTGTAAGTAGGGAGGGAATGTCTTTTTTTTTTTTTTAGCCAGGCTAATGGGGCAGAATTCGGTTAAAAAGTAAGAAACTTTATTGTAGACTTTTGGTTTGCATGCTTAAGGAATTAAAGTTTCAGAAGGTATTCTCTTACAGTTTTTGCTTGATGTTATAGAACATAACCCTTGGTTTCCTGAAGAAGGTACATTAGATCTTAAATATTTGGCAAAGAGTGGGTCAAAATTTGAGAAAAGCTCAGCAGGAGGGGAAAAAACTTGCCTTCAAACTGTTTCTCCTGTGGAACATGGTATTTCATTTGCTAGAAGTATAGTTTTATATCAAGTAGCAAGACACCTCCAATTGTGTTCTTTTTCAAGATTCCTTTGGATATTTTAGGTCTTCTGTAGTTCCATATAAATTTTAGGATTATTTGTTCTAGTTTTGTGAAAAATACCTGGTATTTTAGATAGGGATTGTTTGAATCTGTAGATTATTTTGGGCAATAATGATATCTTAATGATGTGAATTCTTCCTACCCATGAACCTTCCATCTCTTTGTAGCTTCTTCAGTTTCTTTCTTCAATATCTTATACTTTTCCCAGTATAGGTCTTTTAACTCCTTGGTTAAATTTATTCCCAAGTATTGTATTCTTTTTGATATAATTATAAATGGGGTTATTTTCTTAGTTTCCCTTTCTGATAGTTCATTATTGGTGTGTAAAAATGCAACTGATTTCTGGATATTTATTTTGTATCCTACTACTTTACTGAATGCATTTATCAGTTCTAGTAGTTATTTGGTAGAATCTTTAGGGTTCTCTATATACAGTATCATGTCATCTGCAAATAATGACAGTTTTATTTTTTCTTTTCAAGTTGGATGCCTTTCATTTCTTTTCTTGTTGGATTGCTGTGGCTAAGACTTCCAAACCTATGTTGAATAAAAGTGATAAAATTGGACATCTATGTCAGTGATGGTAAACCTATGACACGCGTGTCAGAGGTGACACGCAAACTCATTTTTTTGGTTGATTTTTCTTTGTTAAATGGCATTTAAATATATAAAATAAATATCAAAAATATGTCTTTGTTTTACTATGGTTGCAAATATCAAAAAATTTCTATATGTGACACGGCACCAGAGTTAAGTTAGGGTTTTTCAAAATGCTGACACGCTGAGCTCAAAAGGTTTGCCATCACTGATCTATGTCTTATTCCTGTTCTTAAAGAAAAAGCTTTCAGCTTTTCACTAAATTAATCTTAGAGTGGGGTTTGTCATATATAGCCTTCATTATCGTGAGATATATTCCCTCTATTCCACTTTGCTGAGAGGTGTGTTTTTTAAAAATATTTTGTCAAATATTTTTTCTGCATCTATTGATATGATCATATGATTTTTAAACCTTCGTTTTCTTTATGTGGTATATCATGTTAATTGATTTGAAGATATTGTACCAACCTGAAATCCTTGGAATAAATCCCACTTGATCATAGTGTCTGAACTTTAAAATATATTGATGAAGTTGGCTTGCTAATATTTTATTGAGAATATTTGCATATACGTTCATCAGGAATATTGGTACATAATTTTCTTTTTTGGTAACTCTTTGTTTGGTTTGGTATCAGGGTTATGCTGGCCTTATAAAATGCACTTGGGAGCTTTCTCTGCTCATTATTGTTTTTACTATCTTGAGAAACATAGTTATTAATTATTTTTTCAAAGTTTGGCAAAATACACCTGTGAAGCCATGTGATACAGGCTTTTGTTTGTTGAGAATATTTTGATTACTGATTTGACTTTGTTAGTACTTATTGGTCTGTTTGGATTATCTGTTTCTTCCTGATTCAGCCTTGGAAGATTGTTTCTAAACATGTATCCATTTTTTCAAGGTTTTCCAATTCTAAACATATATTTGCTTTTTATTATTTCTTTATAATTCTTTGTATTTCTGTGGTGTCAGTTGTCACTTCTTTTTTTTTTCATTTTTGATTTTATTTATTTGACCCTCTCTTTTTTTTTTTTTTTTTCTTGATGACCTAGCTAAAGTTTTATCATTTTGTTTATCTTTGAAAGACCAGCTCTGTTTCATAAATATCCTGTTTCTTTAAATCTATTTAATTTATTTCACTCTGATCTTTATTTCTTTCTCTACTCACTTTGGGCAATGTTGTTCTCTTTTTCAGGTTCCTTTAAGTGTAAAGTTAGATTGAGATTTTTCTTGTTATTTGAGGTAGGCATGTATTGCTATAAATTTCCCTCTTAGAACTGCTTTGGCTGTATCACATAGATGTTTGGTCTTTGTGTATTCATTTGTCTCAAGGTATCTTTTGATTTCTTCCTTGATCTCATTGTTAATTCACTTATTGTTTAGTAGCATGTTATTTAGCCTCCACATGTTTGTATGATTTTTCAGTTTTCTCCTTGCGATTGATTTCTAGTTTCATACTATTTTGATCAGAGAAGATGCCTGATATGATTTTAATCTTAAATATTGAGATTTGTATTGTGGCCTAACATGGTCTATTCTGGAAAATGTTTTATGTGCATTAGAAAAGAATGTTGCTTTGGGGTGAAATGTCCTAAATATGTCAATTAAAAGTCCATATGGTCTGTGACATTTAAGGCCATTGTTCCCTTGTTGACTTTCTGTCTGGATGATCTACCCATTGGTGTCAATGGGTTGTTCAAGTACCCTACTATGAATAGTAATGTCAGTCTCTCCCTTTATGTCCATCAATATTTGCTTTATATATTTAGATGATCCTACATTGGGTGTGTAGATGTTTATAAGAGTTATATACTCTTGTTGGATTGATCCCTTTATCATATGAAATGCCATTTTTTAACTGTTTAAACAGCCCTTGTTTTAAAGTCTATTTTGTCTGATATAAGTATTTCTACCCCACTTTTTTTTTCATTTTCCTTTGCATGAAATATCTATTTCCATCCCTTTATTTTTAGTCTTGATGTGTCTTGCGATCTGAAGTGGGTCTCTAGTAGGCATATTTGAAACATATTTGCAATGGGTATTTAATAAGTATGTCTTGTTTTTTGATCATTCATCCACCTAGTACCTTTTTATTGAAGCATTTAATCCATTTACATTTAATTTGTGATAGGTATGTACTTTTGCCATTTTGTTCATTGTTTTTATAGTTCTCTGTTCCTTTCTTATTCTTTTGCTCACATCTCTTATATGTTGATGACTTTCTGTAGTTTGTTTGGATTTCTTCTCTTTATTTCTTGTATATTTTTGTTTGTGGTTACCATGTGCTTCATATATACTATATACCAAGCTATGTTTATATCAGTCTATTTTAAGTTGATGGTTGCTTAAGTTTCAACACATTCTAAAATCACTACATATTTTACTCACTTCCTCCACATTTATGTGATTATTTTACTTTTCTGTGTGTCCCTTAATTTGTTGTTCTAATTACACATGATCTTCCCACTTTGCCTCTTAACCTTTGTACTAACTTTATAGTTGGTTAACCTATTGCTTACTGTTTTTTTCTTTCCTATATTTGCTTTCCTATCTTTTCTTATTCATATTTTTACCTTTAACATTTCTTGTAACACTAGCTTAGTGGTAATGAACTCCTTTATCTTTTCCTTGTCTGGGAAACTCTTTATCCTTTTATTCTAAATGATAGACTTGCTGGGTAGAGTAATGTTGGTTGTAAGTCTTTGCTTTTCATCACTTTGAATATTTAATGCCACTTCCTTCTGCCTGCAAAATTTCTGTTGAAAAATCTGCTGATGGTCTTATGGAAGCTCCCTTATATATAACTAACTGTTTTCTCTTGCTAACATTCTCTTTTTGTCCTTAACCTTTGACATTTTAATTACAGTGTGTCTTAGTATGGACCTCTTTGGGTTTTTGTTTGGGACTTAACTTCCTGGACTTGTGTGTCTATTTCTTTCACCAGGTTAGAGAAGTTTTCAGTCATCATTTTTTCAAATATGTTTTCAATCCCTTGTTATCTTTTTTCTTCTTCTGGTACCACTGTGATATGAATGTTGTTATGCTTGATGTTGTCATAGAGACCCCTTAAACTATCCTCATTTTTTTCAAGTATTTTTTCTTTTTGCTGTTCAATTGAGTGTTTTCCTCTACACCCAATTGTCTTCCAGATCGCTGATTTGAGCCTCTGCTTCTCTAATCTGCCATTGATTCCCTCTAATGTAGTCTTCATTTCAGTTCTTGTGTTCATCAGTTCTGACTGGTTTGTTTTTTTTTTTTACAGTTTCTTCTTGTTGAGGTCCTCACTGAGTTCATCTGTTTTTTCCTAAGTTCATTATAAACATCCATATAACCAGTGTTTTTAACTCTGTATCTGGTAGATTACTGTCTCCATTTCCTTTCTTTTTCTTGAATTTTGTCCTATTCTTTTATTTGGGATGTTTCTTTGTCTCCTCATTTTAGCTACCACCCTGCGTTTGTTTCTATGTATTAGGTAGATATGCTACATCTCCCTGTCTTGGCAGAGTGACCTTAACACATTGCAGACCAGTAGTTTTATTGCTAGCTTTACCCAGTGGCCAGAGAAGTTTCTATTGAACAAGTACAAAAAACATTTTACATAAATGTTAAAGGCATGCTTTAAAATTAAATACCCATTGCATTTTGAAGTTATTTATTACAAGTTCTTACAAGCTAGTATCTTTTTAAAGTATGATACTTTGTAAAACACTATGTAATACGAAACGAGAATTCTTGTGATCCGTCTGCAATGTCAGTAGTAGGTATCCTGTGAGCTCAGTGATAGAGTCTCCTTGTTACTTGAACCAGGTGCTCCAGTATCTCTCAGGTGGGTTGTGTCCTCCTGCTCTAGTTGAGCTTGTCTGCTGCTGCCACATCATTGACCCTCAGGCTGACTGGCTGTGACTATAGCAGACAAGCTGTTGTGTGGGGGCTTACCCCACAGAGCAGGACTCAGTTTAGTGGGGCTATGGTGCCAGTGGAGTCTGCCCTTCAAACACATCTTTTGTGGAGATGGGTAGTGCTCTGCTGTGACCTAAAGCCATCCAATGGATGTGTTGGTTCTGGAAGTTCCTGAGAGGGGCTCTGGTACAGGCCAAGGTCAGCTGCCTATTCCTGGCTTGAGACTAGAAGGAGCTACAGTTATCTTTGTTTGGTTGCCTCTTGGGCTGGGCTTGGAGGCCTTGGGAGAGGCTATGTTGGAAAGTGAAGCCAGCTGCCACTGGTGCCCTGCGTCGGACCTTTGGTAGGCACCACAATGTGAGTTAAGGCCAGCAGCCTCTTGTGCTGGGTTGGTGGCTACTTAGTTGAAGCTACATACCTGGGCAACACTAACTGCAGATAATGCCAGGCTTGGGCCACCAAATGGGAGTTATTGTACCAGTTAAGGCTTCTTCCCCCTTGTGCCAGTCTTGGGGCTGTTTAGCAAGAGGTACAGAGCACGCCATAGTCAGCTGCTGCTTGTTTAGGGTTTATGAACCTTTGATTTTAGGAAAGTCTACAGTGTGAGCCAAGGCAGGCAACTTGTGTGTGGGGAAAGCTGCTGGAAGTGGTTTGTCAGGGAACATGAGGTAGGTGGGGTGGGATTAGCCAGGTTAATGGAAGGCTCAGATTTGGCACCCACCTGCACCTGCTGATTGAGTGGGGCGGAGGGGGAGATGGGGGGACTCAGAAAACACACACAAAAAACCAAAAAGCTATGGCACCTGCTAGCACCTCTGTCCTTAGAAAGAGCCGCCCTGAGCCCTGCCTGCCCTTTTAGCCCTCATCCTGAAGCCAGTCAATTCAATTCCTCCCTATAGGCCCATGCTGTTTAAGCTGCTGTCCTACACTGGAGCCCAGAGCCAGTGAGGCTGTGAGTTAATCCGTATGCCTGGGATTGCCTGGTACTCCAACTGTTCATCTCACTTGGAAGCAATCCCCACAGGTTTTCACAGCCAAATGTTATGAGGACTCCTCTTCCCATCACTGGGGCCCTGGGCTGGGGAGGAGGATGTGGAACTGAGAATCCTTGCTCCTTAGGGATGCCTCTGCAGCCAAGCTGTACCTTCTGTTTCATAATTACCGCCCCATGGGTATGGAGCCTGCCATTCTGTGTGTCTCCTCCTTCTACTACGCTTGTTGTGGCTTCTTTATTACCTTAGCTATAGAACTCTAACTTGTCTTCAGGTGGTTCTCAATGATGGTGGTTGTATAATTTTGATGTGGTTATGGGAGGAATCAGGACAGCATTTACCTACTTCATTTTCTTGACCAGAAGTCAGTCTATGCTTTATTTTTAAAATTATGTCCTGAAAGAGACTAGTAATTAGCTATAATAGCTGATATTTACTGAATGCTTATGATACACCAGACACCCAGCCAAACATTAACCTAAGTTTTTCACTTATTTCTCAAAACCACCTTAAAAAGTGTTTCAAGAAATCTTGAACAGCTGAGGAACCCAAAGACACTCAGGGAGGATGGGGGGTGGGCAGGGGTGGCCCAGCATGTTCTGCATCCACTCTGAGGGCAGTGGACAGGTCTGTCTTACTCTCCTGGCATCTAATGCAGTGCAACACACCCAGGAAGCACTCATAATGAATGAATACATGCTCTTTACTAAAAGAGCACTTTCAAATGATATAATAGGGGACTTTCTTGTGAAAGGAGCATTTACTGTGTAGAAAGGAAAAAGCTTTAAAGGCAGATCCTTCCTTGACAATTTTTGGTACCTTCTTTAATCCTAAAAAGTCCATTTTGTTACTGTAATACAAGTTTCCCATCCCCTTTTCATCAGGCAGATACACAACTAATAACCAACAAGGGATAAGGTTTTAGTATGTCTGAATATGAGATGGAGAGAATAAAAACAGCAGCAAGTCAGCCATATAATAAATTTATGACTCAATTTAGTTCTTTACCCCCACTTTTTTATATTGTGAGGAATATCTGTCATTATGATAGCTATTAAGGGTAAAAAGGCTAATTAAAACTATAATTATCTGATAAGACTAGCATACTAATCTGATTTAGGGCAAATTCAGCTAAAAAATGTGAATAATGAAATAAAAATTAACCCTGTTTCCATTATATATTTCCTAAGGGACCTAAAGTATCACTCAAACAACAAGTTATAGTTTTTAACTTTTATTAGTAAAAGTTCTGAGTACAAATAACAAATTTCACTTGACATTTAGAAATAAATGATTTATTCTCTATGGTTTGTTCATAAAGAAAAACCTGTTCTATACATTTTAATCTCCAATTTTAATGCTTCAGACCATAATGCTTCTAAGTCTATGACTTAATTTTAGGTTTAAATTTAATAATTCTGTCTTTTGCATCTGGTTAAAGAGCCTAGAAAACACCAGGTAGAGGAAAGTAAGAGAGTAATTAAAATGACCTGAATATAAAACTTTACCAAAATGCTTTTTAAAAAGCTTGTAAGACAAAGTAACCTAAATATTAGAATACTTTTGGCAGAAAAACTAGCAGTTATGAACAAAATTAATATAATATTTTATCAAGAACTGCATTACAATATTGTGGTTCACATATATTAGACTACACAAAGTGTGTATTTACATCAGATATAAAAATGTATTTATTAAAACATTTAAAAATACAGTTTAGCACTTTTGGGAGATTCAATTCCCAATAAATGATAGGAATACAATTTAAAAGACAGCTGGTATATCTTTTAATTAGAGACCTAACCAGGTACGTCGTGTCAAACAGTTATGAAATTATAGTCAATAATAAGCATTTATAAGGACTCAAGATAAAACTTGCACCCTCATCAGTATGTATGCCTGGCATTAGAAATCATACTGAGTGAAAAAATAAAAAAACCACCTCGCTTTAGAATAAGTGCCAATCTACATTTTTTTACTCTTCCTTCAACACACTATTTCTACCACTTGCCATTTTAAGTGTTAACAGAAATCTCTCCTTGGTTGGTAATGTATTACTACTTACAGACCAACCATACCCAGCATAATCCAAGGTCATAAAATCTTTTGTAGATAAAGTGAGCTACAAAGAGCAAAAGACTAAAGCAAATGCATTTCAATAGTAAAACATCCCCCTACATTGCAAGTCAGAAATCCCATTTCTAAAACTCCTTTAACTGCAATTGTATTACACTACCATTCTCTCTTTCGTTTGACCGTAAGTTCAAATCTTCATAGTATATATTTTAAAATTTCCAAGTTAATTACTTTGGAAACATAATTGAGTTGAAAATCTTTCTATAGTAGAATGAAATCTCAGATTTAAATAATTTAGGAGAACAAGAAGAGGAATTACTGTTTACACTGGAAGCCATGTCAGGAGAATTGTCCATGCAAACAAACGTCTTCTGAATTGAACCTAATATGTTAGCAGTTTTAGGAAGTGATTTATGGGACTTATAATTGGGAAATGAGTAGTGCTTAACTCTGGTTCCTTCCAAAGGAATGGGAAATCCCAATGTTGACAGCTTCCACTTAAAAGTAGCTCTGACTTGCCATATAAGAAAGGGACCTGCACCCCTACCCAGTAAAGACGAGGCTCCGAAGTAGCACCCGTTCTCCGCCACCTGGGAGTTTCAACACTTCCAACAGAGTCTCTCACCCTTAATTTACATTCAATAATCAGCAGGGAGGCTATTCTTGGTTATATCCTCACTGAGCTAAGTACAAATAAATAAATAGGAATTAAAAATAGAAAATAAACTCCAATGGAGTTAAACTTCCCAAAGAGCTGATTTAAAAGGTAGAAACTATATGTAAATAAAGTAAAAACGAAGTTAAGATATGTATCTCTATTTTTGGTTTCATTCAAAAGAACCTCCTTCATACTTGGCAAACTAGCTAAGTGGTGTGATATACTCTACTTATTTTTATTTGCACGGTATTTATCTATTAAAATCATTCCTTAAGAACTTTTCAATATTAAAAAGTCTAAATGTTTATAACATATACTATTAAAATATTGTATTTAAAATTGGAAAAAAAAATGTATACCCTAGTTACTCATCTCAGTGCTTCTTCAATTTCATCTTCTACAGAATCAACTGGCTTATGGTTTGCCTTTTTTAATCTGTGTCTGTTTGGATTAAAACCTCTTCCTTCACTGAGGAAAAAGTCATCTTCATCAAGTTCTCCACCCCTGCTGCTTTTGTCCCCAGGGAGAACATTTAAAGGGTCAGAGTCTCCCTTGTTGGCAGCGAGAGAACTCCGGTCACTGCTTTTAGAGGACCCGGTGCTGCTGGCACTGGTACCAAATAGCTGTTCCATCAGACTGGCTTTTTTCTCTCTTCTTGTGGTTAAATCTGCACTGCCTTTACTACTAAGTTTCTCTATACTGTTTCTTTGGAAATCCAAAAGGCTACTTTTTTGACTAAATGGACTGGACTTCCTTGTGTTTGCAAATGAAGGCACATAGCTGCCAAATACAAGCTCATTTGGAGAGAGTGGGCTTCTGATACTTCCTGGAGTCTGACCATCTCCTTTTGCAGTTAAAACACTGATGTCTTGTAAATGATGCCCATTAAAGAATCTCTCTAAGGAGTCAGAGAACAGGTATGGTTTGGGGCTTCTCTTTGGGGAGTGCAGCTTAGATTCCAAATCAGGTAGCAACGGCAGAGAAGGACATTTTAGATTCAGAGACTCTTGTTCTCTGCTGATTTCCTTCAGTTTAGCAAGCAGCAGTTCTCTCTTTAGTCTGTCTTCTTCCTCTTCATCAATATTTTGAATTTGGAACATTTCCACTTGGTATCTTCCAGTTTCCAATGCTGGCTTTTCTTCTATCTCCAGCATAGATGCCTTTTCTTTTTGCTTTTTAGCAAGTTCTTCTCTTTCCCATTCTGTATGAAATCAAATTTTAAAACTGAAATTTATAACAGTCAATATTTTTAAACATAAAACCTCAACTCTCATCTTTTACAAAACAACAGTCTTTATTTAATTTGGGCATTATCAGTATATTGAAAATGGACACCATAAGGACGGTGGTGGGATGGATGGGGAAGACTTATTTTAAACTTAAAAAATGGATGTCATATCCTGAGACAGATACATCACTTACGTAATATTCTGACAGAAGATGCATTAACCTGAATCTAATTAAGAGAAAGCTTCAGATAAACTACAAATGAACATTCTATTTTTTAAAAAATGGGTCTGTATTCATCAGTAGTATCAATCTCATGAAATATTTTTAAAAATGCTATGAAGGACAATACTGTGTCAGCTGATAAAACAAATGTAGACAGCAGATTAGAGAAATGGGTTGTATCAAAGTAAAATTTACTGAGGTTGAAAACTATACTGGAATGAAATATTAAGAGACTGTCCTTATTTTGGAGAAAAACAGTTCTTTGGCTATTGCTACTTTGCTATAATTTTGAAATGATTTCCAGGTAAACAAATAAAAATATTAACATATGTAAGAATGGCAAACATTCTTACTGATGTAAGAAATCATTCCATATGAACTCCAGGAAAAATATAAGTCAAAAAGGACAAAGAAAAGTGACAGTCTATTACTTTATTCCTTTTCCTGGTACCTAGAAAGGAATGAACAGAACACCTAATTGTCTATTCTATAGTTTAACATGTGAAAGCATAATCCTTTCTGGATTAGCCAACAGTGATGTAAAAATAGCTTCTATTCAACTGTTACATTGTTTTAAATCTATACACTAATTTAAGTAACAATTACCAGTACTCACAATTTTATGTTCCATTAACTTTAAGAGGGGAAAAAAGGATTTCTCTGTAAGCGGCTACTACATAATAAAATACATCTATACCTTTAAGACCTTTTATCCAGAGGGAAATAATTTTATTCCTGAGCATCATGTATAGTATCTGAAATCATGTGGGTTGGTTCACTAAACTTCCACACTAATGGTTGAACATGTTAAAGATTAACTTATTAAAATCAATGAAAAATTATAGGAATATATTCAGGACCTCACAATTCATTAATTTTAATGCTTAGGCTAGTCTACACACTAGACTAGAGAGTTTCAAGGTCAAGACAATAAAGCAGTTGTACTTCAGTCATATCTTAATCAAACTTTAATTAATATACAAGTAAATTTTTTCCCTTCGCCTGAATTTTTGAAGGTAACTTTGTCATTATTCCCTACCACTGTATCAATCTTTTCTTGTTCTGTATATCCAACTCACTCTTCAGCTGGAAGACATTAGGGGATGTTAGCCCTTTCCCAAGGGATGCTGACTCATCACTTGCTTAAACAAACTCACCATCCTCCAGCTTCTCAACCTCTTGTTTTACAACATGGCTTCTTTGATCTTTAACAAAATTTTCTTCTCTTTCCTCAACTGGGTTTAGAATTCCTGCTTCTTCATGCTCATCTTTCTCTTGAGATTTCAGGTCCTATTACACATTGTTTAAAAAAAAAGGAGAGGTTACTTAAATATTGTAGATTTCTCTCCCATTAAGTGTAATACCAACTGAGAAATTAAAGCAAGTTTTTCAGTAAGTCAGAAGTAACATCCTTTGAAAGATGCTGCAAAAGCACACAGGTTTGTTTCTTACTTTAAAGAAGCATTTATAAGCTATATCAAAACCAATCCTATATAATAAAAGGCTAATATGCAAATTGTACCCTCGGGAGTTTGACTGACTGGGACTTCAACCAATGGCTATGATGTGTGCCGACCACCAGGGGGCGGCGCGGCATGAAGGTCCCAATTGGCCCCTATCGCCGGCCAGGCCTAGGGACCCTACCCATGCACAAATTTCATGCACCGAGCCTCTAGTACAGTGGTTCTCAACCTTCTGGCCCTTTAACACTACGGTGTCGGGTGAATTTCCCGCCAAAATATAAGATGGCGCGTTAAAATGCCTATATCTTTTGAAGTATGGGTTCGATTGAAATGAAATATTTGGTAATACGCAGTTACAATCGGCCCGAGTTTACACGTTTCCCGCACTCCACCGCAAATCTATATGAACCGAGTTTAAGACGGCTCCCGCGGAGTACGCGCAATTCACGCGAGCCGACTTAACTCGTTTCCCGCAACCCAAGTGCTAAATACAGTTCTTCATGTTGTGACCCAACCATAAAATTATTTTCGTTGCTACTTCATAACTGTAATGTTGCTGTTATGAATCATAATGTAAATATCTGATATGCAGGATGGTCTTAGGCAACCCCTGTGAAAGGGTTGTTCGACCGCCAAAGGGGTCGTGACCCACAGGTTGAGAACCACTGCTCTAGTATAAGTCAATACCCTACATAAAATTCTGAAGAAACAAGTTTCAGAAATATCCTTGCTTTGTACATTTCACAACAAAATCTGATTACTTCAGTTAACCAGAAAAGCTATTAACTAAATATAAAGGCCATCAGAGATGGTGCTGAATTATAACACAGGCAGAGACAATTACTGACTCAAGTTTATGTTAGGATTTGAGTCTCACCTATACCTTTAGGCCCAAAGCCTTCAGTTAATAAATTTGTAATATTTAAATCAAATAAAAATATCAACTTAAATTCCTAGTTTCTGATGCCCCTTTCAGGTGTGTAATTTTTCTTAAGAGTAAAATGTCTATTAGTATTTTTAGTAGACTTGTGTTAGTTGAGTACTGTCCCCTAGTATCCATCTTCCCCTCCTCCCTTTTAGTTACAAAATACTTGAGTTTTAGCAGAGAACAGGGCTGCTTAACTGGAGACTACACTGAGTAGCCTCCCTTGCAGCTAGACAGGACCAATAAGGTAGGAGTGGAAGTACTATGTATACAACTTCTGATCACATGTATAAAAGCAAAAGCTGCTTGCCCTTTACTTCCTTATTCCTCCTTCTCATAGGGGTGGTGAGCCATTTTTAAGCATAGAGAAGAGAACTACACTCTTTAAGATGGAAGAGCAGTAAGACAAAGGAGGAAATAAAGCTGTCTACCTATTCTGGACCACTCATTGACCTTCACTCTATCTGAGCCATTGTATTCTGAGTCTCTTTCTACAAGCAACTTGGCCTGTACTTTAACTTCCTTCCATTTGCTGAGGCCCTTTAAAAGTGTTAGGATCAGCCTTAAAGAGCTTCATAAACTTCATTATTAGTTATTACAACAACCCTAAAAGGTAACACACCTCCATTGTATAAATTAGGAAATTGCAACTCCAAGAAGCCATACAACTCAAAAGTCAGAACCAGAATTTAACTAAAAAGCAGTGTTAATTCCAAGGCTATCCTCTTTTCACTATATCAAGTTGCTGTTCCTGCTACTCAATCTTCTAAACACCAAATATTTTTATTCTCTTAAATTTAAGTTAAGAATTATGGTTTGGCTCAGCGGATAGAACGTTGGCCTGCAGACTAAAGGGTTCTGGGTTTGATTCCAGTCAAGAGCACATGCCCAGGTTGCGGGCTCTATCTCCAGTAGGGGGCGTGCAGGAGGCAGCCAATCAAAGATTCTCTCTCATCATTGATGTTTCTATATTTCTTTCCCTTCCTCTCTGAAATCAATAAAAATGTTTAAAAAATAATTACTTTGTTATTCCATATTTTACCCTTTTGAAAAGAAAAATTAACATGATGTCTAGTCTCAATGATAGAGCTAACTTGTCTAAATTGTAAAACAAAATAAAAAACTAGAGTATTCATAGGAACAAAGTTCATCCTGTCAAGAAGAGATCTCGGGGTCATGGGAAAACTTACAAAAGGCCCAAAAATAAAGGATTATGTAAAATACGATGGCTCTCTGCTACATGTTTCCTTTGGATTTCAAACTAAAGAGAAAAACCTCTTAGAGAAAAGTACCTTCTGGTATTCAGAACGTTAAGTCCTATGAAATGAAGGTCCAACACAGACCCACGGAATGTCACTCTAATTTGAATGGTATAAAGTCAGATTCATGGCAATTACTTTGCTCAGCTTTCATCTAACTTCCAACATTCTATTACATAGAAGGCCCCCCAAATTAAATGCAGTCAAATTCTAATAAATCATTTGAAAGCTACTATAATTTGCTTTTAAACATAAAAACAAGGATTTTGAGGGACTATTTTGGTACACACAAGGTAAGACACTTGGTAAATTTTTCTTCCCTTCTACTTCCAACCCAGATGGTACAATCAACCTTTCTGAAGCATCTGAAAGATGCAATGTGAACTAAGAGTCAATCCACAGCAATTTAATAAAATATACATGTATACGTTATCTGTCTCTTTGAAAGGCGAGTTGCATATTTACAGATGTAGCATTAGTGTCACTGCTGAAATTTAAAAACGTTTGATTTTGTGTTGTAGGAATAACTTCAAACCCTGAATTGGGTATCCAATCATACTGCTGAACTCACCAAAGGAAGAAGTTCGGGTTCCCATTTGTTTTCATAACACATAACGGTTTGTGGAATAATAGGAGATTCTTCCAGCGTGAAGTCTTCACTGGTTTGCACTCCTTTTGTACACTGGTATGTAAAATCACTCTGGCATGCAGCTTGAAACACCATGAAAATTATAAAAGAGTTTTTCTAATTGTATTAAACAGTGCTAAGATATATGGAATTCAGCTCGTATGTATATTTACCATCTAAATGAGATAATGCATATTTTGCTCAGCTCCAAGACTACTCACATTAATATTTTTGTTTCTAGGATTTACTGGCAATTACATAACTTGCAAACAATTCTGACAGGTAAATCCTATTAAAGCATTTTCAAAATTTATGTTTTTAACTTTTTGTAATTTACAGAAGAGGGAAATTATACCTTTATTTTTAAAAATAGATAAGATAAATGTATTTGCATAACAATAACAAAATATTTAGGAATGAAATGACTGCTTTAAAATACTTTGGGGAAAAGTAATACAATTAGCAAAATGTATAACTGTTAAAGTTATAGGATATGTAAATAAAGGTTCATTATACTATAATATCGAATTAGTAAAATGTACAGCTGTTAGAGGTGATACGTAAATGAAGGTTCATTACATTATAATATCTAGTTTGGGGTATGCTTATAAAGAAAATTTTTTATAAGTTATGTAAAATATAACTTGTGAACTCAGAAAAACTTTATAAAGTTGAAAGAATTTCTGAAAACTATTTAATATTAAACTAGTCAGTAGTTTAAAGGAAACTTAAATTTTATTTCAATGAAGTTCTTTCCCCTTTGCCTTCCATTTCAGAATTTATTTTATTAGTAACAGCTACCACATGTTTTTCAACAATAACAGCTACTATACCATTTTTTCTTGATATTTGTTCTCTTTCTTTCTTTAGAGAAGACTTTGGTAGACGATTAGAATATATGTTTTTTATATCCAGTTCTCTCTCCTTTTCCTGAAAACAAACCCAATACGATTAAGGACATATATTCTCAGTTTAAAACAAAAATCCTCATGTTGTCAATTGGTACTTTACTTACCAATTGGAATATCTAGTTCAGCTTCCCTTTATAACTACCTAACTATAGGAAGGAATGTCTCTAGGACCTTCAGGTTAGGGTAGAGCAATGATTCTCCCTACAAAATCCAGTATGTAATAGTTAAAAAAATGAGAGAAAATAAGGCCAAATTAATTTTCTACCCATTCCTACCTGATAGAGATAGTATTGTCCTACCTAAACTGTCTTCCAGGCTCAGCAACAGAGACAAGGAATTTAATTAGTGTCTCTCAAATGTGAGTTATAAATTATTAAGTTAAAAATTAGATCTTTTTGTAAAAAAAAGAAAAGTATTCTTGTTCATTTTGGGACTATAGCCTTCTCTGATAATTTGATTAAAAGAGTAAAAATTCTATGCAAGGTAATGTCTAAACACTAAATTTTGCACATTTCAACCCATCAATGAGCTCAGGAGAGAATGGAAAGAATACCTGTTTTAACGAAGTAACTAATTTGAATATTTCCTCTAAAAACTATGAAAATGAAAGGGCATTACTTAAAATAACTTTAAAAATAATTAAGCATGGGGTTTCTGAGGAAGAACACTGAATTATTCAACCATGTGACAGAAAAACTCTAGTTTCCATAATTTTCTTCCAGGATTTTATAACTTAAATAAGTTATGTCAAAAATGAAACATTGAATACAGTAATGATATATGTTTTTATTGATTTCAGAGAGAGAGACAGAAGCATCAATGATGGAGGATTGGCTGCCTCCTGCACCCAGGGCATGTGTCCCAACCAGGGATCAAACCAAGACCTCCTAGTTCATGGGTCAAGCTAAACCACTGAGCCATGGTGGGTGGACAACAAACCTTGTCTCTATAAGTGCTGAAGATGATATTGGAATTTTGTAAATTATACTGTACCACTGTATAAAATATTAAGTTTTCATCTAATAAATATTATAGGTTTAATATAATGATTTAAAATAAAATGCTTACCTTTAACTTATGATGCAGTTGTTGTAGCTCCTTTTGAAGAACTTTATTTTCATCATGAGCATCATATGCCCTTTTCTTTTCAGCAAGCAACTGTCGTTGGAAACTGTTACTACTCAGTTCAAGGTTTTTTGATAGTTCCTATGATATGTGTACACATTTTAAAAAGTGTTTAAAAATAATTCAACAATAAAACAATGCACTTAGCATCAAAGTGATTTTTTTAGCAGTACTGTACAAAACATGGAAACCAAGCTGAGATTAGTGTTCATAAACAAAATAAGCTATAAAATAGACTGACCAACAATTTAATACTTAGCTATTATACCTTTCTTTGCTTTTCACAATGATTTATAAATAATTTCTTAAGCGTACATGAAAAGTGATTTAAGTTGGGAGCAAAAGAAAGTTTAAAGGATGTGATGAGAATCATTGGCCAAACAGATACGAAGACAACTGTAATTACACAGCACTATTCAACGTACAGAGATTACCTTGCAAAATATCCTATCTAATAAAAAGAAACATGGTAATTAGCCGTACCTCTGCTACCCTTCCCATTGGCTAATCAGGGCGATATGCAAATTAACTGCCAGCCAAGATGGCGGCCTGCAGCCAGGCACTGAAGCGAACAGGAGGCTTGCTTGCTCCAGTGACGGAGGAAGCCAACGTTCCCCGCCTGCTGCTGCCGGCGGGCTCTGAGCTTGCAGTTTGAAACATTGTTACAAATATAGAAGCTAAACAAAACCCCAGTAACCTGCTTTCAGCCAGCCGGGATCTCAGAGCTGGAGGTGAAACATTGTTTCAATTATAGAACCCAAACAAACCAGATACCTGCTTTTAGCAGCCGAGGCCTCAGAGCTAAAGCTGGCCCAGAATAAATAAAAAAGAAAAAAAGGAGCGGTTGGGAGCTTCAATCGTCCGCCAGCCTGAAAACGGCCCTCAGCCCCTCACCCAGACTGGCCAGGCACCCCAGTGGGGACCCCCACCCTGAAGGGGGTGTGACCAGATGCAAACAGCCATCATCCCCTCACCCAGGCTGGCCAGGCACCCAAGCGGGACCCCCACCCTGATCCAGGACACCCTTCAGGGCAAACCAGCCGGCCCCCACCCGTGCACCAGGCCTCTATCCTATATAGTAAAAGGGTAATATGCCTCCCAGCACTGGGATCAGCGGAGCCGCGAGGCCTCCCGGCACCGGGATCAGCATGACAGGGGGCAGCGCCCAAAACCCCTGATCGCCCTGCGGCTCTGTGTGTGACAGGGGCGGGGCCACAACCTCCCTATCCGCCTGCTCTGTTCGTGACAGGGGAAGGCGCCCCAACCCCCTGATCATCCCTGCTCTGTGCCTGATAGGGGGGAGCTCCCCAACCCCCTGATCGCCCTGCGGCTCTTTGTGTGACAGGGTGCGGCGCCCCAACCCGCCCCCCCCCCCACGGGCCCTGCTTTGTGTGTGACAGGGTAGAGCCATAACTTCCCCATCGGCCCTGCCCTGAGTGTGACAGGGTGCGGCGCCCCAACCCCCTGATCCGCCCTACTCTGTGAGTGACAGGGGGCAGCGCCCCAACCCCCTGATTGGCCCTGCTCTGTGTGTGACAGGGGGTGGTGCTGCAACCTCCCCATCGACCCTGTCTTTAGTGTGACAGGGGGCGGTGCCCCAACCCCCCAATCGGCCCTACCCTGAGCATGACTAGGGGTGGCATCGCAACCTCCCGATCCACCCTGCTCTGTGTATGACAGGGGGTGGTGCCCCAACTCCCCAGTCGGCCCTGCTCTGAGCCCGACCAGGGGCTGCACCTAGGGATTGGGCCTGCCCTCTGCCACCCGGGAGCAGGCCTAAGCCAGCAGGTCGTTATCTCCCGAGGGGTCCCAGACTGCGAGAGGGCACAGGCCAAATCTTATGGTATGCAATAAAAGCTCTGAAAGAAAACTTTATAGCAATAAATGCATACATTAAGAATTTAGAAAGACCTTAAATAAGCAACCTAACTTTACACCTCAATGGACTGGACAAAAAACAAATTAATCCCAAAGTAGCACAAAGAAGGAAAAAATAAAGATCTGGGAAATGTAGCAGAAACAAAGGGAGGAAACCAAAATGAGCAGACAAAGAAACATGTCCCAAATGAAAGAATAGGACACAAGTCCACAAAAAGAACTAAACAAAAAGAAGAAAAGCAATACAGAGTTCAAAACACTGGTTACAAGGATGCTCAATTAACTGAGGGAAAGAATACATGAACTTAGAACCTCAACAAAGAGATAAAAACCATTAAAGAACCAGTCAAAAATGAAGAATACAGTAACAGAAATGAGAATATATTGGGGAAGGGAAACAACAACAGATTAGATGAAAGAGGACTGAATCAGCTAACTGTAACATGGTAGCAGAAAGCACCCAATCAGAAGCAAAAAGAAATAATAATTGGAAAAAATAATGAAGATAGTTTAAGAAAACTCTGGGACATAAAGGATACCAACATTTGCATTACAAGGGTACCAGAAAGACAAGAGAGAGAGCAAGGGATTGAAAACTTATTTGAAGAAATAATGACCAAAATTTCCCTAACCTGGCTAAGAAAATAGACATACAAGTCCAAGAAGTTCAAAAAGGCCCCCATGAAACATATGAGTAAAATGCCAAAGCAAGAATATTAAAAGTAGCAAGAGAAAAACAATTATTTACATACAAGAGAACTCCCATAAGACTATCAGCAGATTTTTCAATACAAACTGCAGATGAGAAGGTACTGGCAGAACCAAGATTACTGTACTAGCAAGGCTATGATTTAGAATAGAAAGGGAGATAAAGAGTTTTCCAGACAAGAAAAGGATAAAGGAGTCTGTCACCACTAAACCAGTATTACAAGAAATGTTAAAGGAACTTCTTTAGAGTACTTATGAAAGATACAAAATATGAATAATATAGGAAAAAATTTCTCACTGAAAAAGACACTTGGTAACCAGTAGATTAACCAACTACAAAGCTAATATAAAGGTTAAGAGGCAAAGTGGGAAGGAAGATCATGTGTAATGAGAACAACAAATTAAGGGACACACACAAAAGAAGTAAAAAAATAATAACAAACACATAAATGGAGAGGAGGTGAATAAAACATATAGTGATTTCAACTGAAAATAGACAGAAATAAACATAGCTTGGTATATATGAAGCACATGATAACCACAAACCAAAAATCTACAAGAAATAGAAGGAATCCAAACACAACAGAACAGAAAGTCATCAACATACAAGAGAATAAGAAAGGAAGGAGAACTACAAAAACAATCAGAAAACAATGAACAAAATGGCAAAAGTACATACCTATCACAAATTACTTTAAATGTAAATGGATTAAATGTTCCAACCAAAAGGCACAGGGTAGTTAAATGGATCAAAAAACAAGACCCATACTTATACTGCCTACTAGAGACCCACTTCAGATTGCAAGACACACCAAGACTGAAAATAAAGGATTGAAATAGTTATTTCATGCAAATGAAAGTGAAAAAAGCTGGGGTAGCTATACTTGTAGTAGGTAAAATAGACTTTAAAACATGGGCTATTCAAACAGATAAAGAAGGGCATTTCATAATGATAAAGGGGCCATTTCAACAAGAGGATATAACTCTTGTAAACATCTACACACCCAATGTAGGAGCACCTAAATACAGGATGTCCCCAAAAAATGTGTACACACTTAGAATAATTATTGATTTCAATGGGTTAAGTCTGAAAAGAAACATCAACTGCACTATCAACTGTTAAGTGTGTACACATTTTGGGGGGACACCCTGTATATAAAGCAAATATTGAGGGACATAAAGGGAGAGATCAACAATAGTCACAGTAGAGGACTTGAACACCCCACTGATTTCAATGGGTAGATTATCTAGAAGGAAAAATCAACTACAAAACGTCATCTTAAATGACACATTCGACCATACGAACTTAATTGATACTTTTAAACATTTCACCCCAAAGCAGCAGAATATACATTCTTTTCAAGTGCATTTTCAAGGATAGACCACATGTTAGGCATCTTCTCTGATCATAATGGTATGAAATTAAAAATCAAGTATAAGGAGAAAACTGAAGCCCTAACCGGTTTGGCTCAGTGGATAGAGCATCGGCCTGCAGACTGAAGGGTCCCAGGTTCGATTCCGGTCAAGGGCATGTACCTTGTTTGTGGGCACAACCCCAGGAGGGGATGTGCAAGAGGCAGCTGATCGGTGTTTCTCTCTCATCGATGTTTCAAACTCTCTATCTCTCTCCCTTCCTCTCTGTAAAAAATCAATAAAATATATATATATTAACACTCCGGTGTGGGGTGAATTTCCCACCAAAATATAAGATGGCTCTGTCTTTTGGTTTTGTTCCATCCACCAAAAGGGTGGATTACAAACAAATATTTGGTAATACGCAGTTACAATCGGCCCGAGTTTACACGTTTCCCGCACTCCACCGCAAATCTATATGAACCGAGTTAAAGACGGCTCCCGCGGAGTACGCGCAATTCACGCGAGCCGACTTAACTCGTTTCCCCCACTCCAAGTGTTAAAAAAAAAAAAAAAAGGAGAAAACTGAAAAACACACTAAACACATGGAACTGAATAACATAATACTAAACAATGAATGGTTTAGTAACAAGATCAAGGAAGAACTAAAAATACCTTGAGACAATGAAAATGAAAACATAATGACCTAAAATGTATAGGACATAGCTAAAATAGTTCTAAGAAGGAAATATGCAGCAAGACACATCTACTTCAAGAAAAAAAAAATCTCAAACAATCTAACCTTACACCTAAAGGAATTAGAAAAAGAACAAACTTTGCCCAAAATGAGTAGTGGAAGGAAATAATAAAAATCAGATTGGAGCCCTGACGGTTTGGCTCAGTGGATAGAATGTTGGCCTGTGAACTCAGGGGTCCCAGGTTCGATTCCGGTCAAGGGCATGTACCTTGGTTGCGGGTACATCCCCAATAGGGGGTGTGCAGGAGGCAGCTGATCGATGTTTCTTTCTCATGAATGTTTCTAATTCTCTATCCCTCTCCCTTCCACTCTGTAAAAAAATCAATAAAATATATTTTTTAAAAATCAGATTGGAGCCGAAACCGGTTTGGCTCAGTGGATAGAGCGTCGGCCTGCAGACTGAAAGGTCCCAGGTTCGATTCCGGTCAAGGGCATATACCTGGGTTGCGGGCACATCCCCAGTGGGAGATGTGCAGGAAGCAGCTGATCGATGTTTCTCTCCCATCGAGGTTTCTAACTATCTATCTCTCTCCCTTCCTCTCTGTAAAAAATCAATAAAATATATTTAAAAAAAAAAATCAGATTGGAAATAACAAAATAGAGTAAAAAAAAAAATCAAGAAAACCTAGTATTGATTCTCCCA
Organism: Myotis lucifugus; assembly: GCF_000147115.1. Taxonomy (NCBI): domain Eukaryota; kingdom Metazoa; phylum Chordata; class Mammalia; order Chiroptera; family Vespertilionidae; genus Myotis; species Myotis lucifugus. The sequence goes on along the minus strand of NW_005871119.1, from coordinate 3,209,904 downwards.
AAACAAACAAATTTGACAAACTTTACCCAGATTAATCAAGAAAAATGAGGGGCCAAATAAATAAAATCAGAAATAAAATAGGAGAAGTGATAACTGATATCACAGAAATACAAAAGACTATAAGGAAATAATAGGAAACAATTATCTGCCAACAAATTTTACAACCTAGACCAAGCATGTCAAACTCGAGAGCCACAAGTTTGACCTACTTGACCTAGATGAAATGAACAAATTCCTCAAAACATACAATGTTCAAAGGCTGAATCAGGAAGAAACAGGTAATCTGAATAGGCCAATAACTACTATCAAAATCAAATCCTTACTATACAAACTCCCAACAAAAAAAGCCCTGGATCAGATGGCTTCTCAGGAGAATTTTTACCAAAGGTTCAAAGGGAAATTAATACCTATCCTTCTCAAACTACTCCAAAAAGTGAAGATGAGGGAAGGCTTCCGAACTCATTTTATGAGGCCAGCATTACCCTAACACCAAAACCACAAAAAAGAAAATTATGTCAATATCCCTGATGAACATAGATGCAAATATCCTCAACAAAGTATTAGCAAACAAAACTGAGCAATACATTAAAAATGTCATACACCTAGATCAAGTGAGATTTATTCCCAGGATGCAAGACTGATTCCGTATCCTCAAATCAATTAATGTGTTGCACCACATGAACAAACTGAAGCTTAAAAATGATATGATATTAATAGATGCAGAAAAGGCATTTGACAAAATCTAACTTCCATTTATGATTTTAAAAAATACCCTTTCAGCCATGTATTAAATACATCGCAAAAAGTTAATTCATTTACAGTTCTGACTTGTCCTTCCTCAGACAGCTCTCTCAGCAGGCATTATTCTCATACCTTTTCCTTACCTTTGTTTTCCAAACTGTGTGGCAATTCTTAGCAATTCTAAGTCCTAACTCAGGGCTTCTGTTTGATATGTTATTTCTAGAAGGTAGTATCTATGATAATATAAGCACATGCTAATTAGACTGGAATTCCTTCCATCCTTCTGGACGAAGCCAGGGCTGCGAGGGATGCCCAGGTCCCGGGTGCTTGCAGGTGGCAGGGGGAAGCCCAGGTCCTGGGTGCTAGAGGGAAGTTGGTGCCGGCAGTCAAGGGGAAGGAAGGCCTACTCTTGCATGAATTTCGTGCATCGGGCCTCTAGTCTAATATAAGTTTCCTGTGTAACAGTGATGGGATAGTACCATTTTCCTCTTTCATTTCAAGAAAAAAGAATTTATAAAGATTTGCTGTATTCTCAGACTAATAACTCAACATTCTTCCACCTACCTCTCATATCAGTTTTCATTTTGGGGAGTAGAGGCACACCTGCCCAAAAGATGTCTTTCAGAAATGTTGAGGAGTAAAAACAGAACATATGTGGCATTTCTTATACAATGGCTCCAAAATGTCGGTTTCATACACTACAGCTATTATATAGTATTTTCAATTTAGAGAAACAATCAGATAACCAAATACTGTATTTCCCCCAAATTACTATGACCCACAGAATTAAACATTCATCTATTAACATGTGGCCCTTAATCTTTTGCATCTTTCTCTTCAATATATAAGGTTAAATTTTTCCTAATTTCTTACTGAGAAGATAATACTAAAAAAGTCTTCAAATGATGAACTGCAATAAGCAATCTTAATAGAGCACATTAAATATCTAATGAAAAATAATACAACATAGGTAGAAGCTGTAGAAATTTTACCTTAATTTTTCTCTCAGTGTCATCTAATTTTAACTCTGCTGCAACTAGTTTCTTTGCCAAATCATCTCGCTCAGGTAGGTGTCTAGCTTCAGAGATCATTTTCAGTTTCTTTAAGGAAAATTTTGTCTTAAATAGTTCACCTTCTGCATCTTTCACCTTTTTCTCAGTTGCCCGTTCTTTCTCCTGAGATTTTCGTAAGCGTTCTTTGAGTGCTGTGATCTCATTGTTATGACGAGTAATAAGTTGTGATATTTCATTTTCTGTATCTTCAAACTTATTCAGGGCTTTCTCCTGTCTGTATTGAAGCCTTTTCAAAGCCTTATTTTCTTTTAGCTGCTCAGCTAACTTGATGTGGAGTTCAGTCACTTCATTCTGCAATTCACTGATTTTTAGCAGTCTTGCAGAAAGAACCCGTTTTGTAACGAGATCAGTATCTTTCCGAAGTGGCTCCCTATTCAGGCTCTGGGAGCGAAATCCCACTCGGACTTCCTTTCTGTTTGATGGACCCTTAGGACTTGGTTTCTTAGGGGCTAAAAAATAAACAGTAATATTGTGAAGTGAAAGAAGCTGTACCAAATATATTATTTTTCATTCTAACAAGTGGATCCATAATATTATTTAGTTATTTTGTTCCTTAAAATCTGATTTTATAATATTTAGTTATTTAGAGCTCTTAGTATAATGTTTTTATTAAGAAAGGTTTGGAATCTTTTAAAGAAAGGTAAAGAATATTCTGATCCATAAAAATGATATAACAATAGTTTATAAGGAATTGTTTGACATTAATTTAAAGGATGGTAATATCAGCATTTACATTTTTAACTTTATAAGAAGATGACAAGTCAGAAATTCGAACATGGGCTTCATGAGCATTAGCATGGTGCCTAATAAACACTGGACAAAACTGTGATATTCAAGTCATTTGTGCCAAGGTATTCGAAATAGGAAAATGTAAGTTTTCTCTAAATTAATTAGAATTCTGCTTTTTTATTTGGTGAAGAGGATGACAACATGTTGAACAGTGAGAAGATTTGGGTTTGTAACTAAGACTTACCACCTAATAACTCCTTGGTCAGTTCAATAAACCTTCCCAGGTCTATTTTCCCCAACCACAGAATGAGGATAATACCACATAATTATGCTGTTTTGAAGATTAAATGAAGTATGCTTGTAAAACAAAGTTCTCCACAAATATTCTCTGCCAGTAATAAGAACTTAATCCCATTTATTAGTGACTGAAAATGAAAAAATACTTCAGCAGTACAGATGTGATTCTAAATGCTTTCTCAGGGGCTTTCTTTTGTGTGATGCTCATATAAAAAACATCTGACATAATTTGAGAACAAAATAAAAACTAAATACTACATTCTAAAAATATAAGGATATGAAATCCTTAAAGTATACATATTAGAGATCCCAACATATCACAGAAATCTGTAATGTTGTTATTTTTATAAAAGTTCACTAAACTTAGGCCTCCCTTTTCCAGAGGCTCTGGATATTTGTCACTGTTAAGAATAATGAACTTTAATCTCCAAGGTGACTGCATTTTTTCAAGAAGAAAATGCATTCCAGAGTAAAAAAACAACAAAAACCCCCTAAAAAATCCAACCTTTCGTTACCCATCTCACCAGCCAGGAAGACCCTGATTCCATTATGTAAATAAGCAAAGATTAACAAGTAGCATTTACAATTTAACATTATAAAGTTTCATTAAAAAGATTATAAAGAAAGTGTTTGCATACATACTAATTTGGGATTCCAGCTCTAATAATGCTTAAATACATCAAAGGAAGTGGTAATAAAAAGAAATAAAGGAAAAGCTACTTGCAATTTCGAAACTATACAATATTGTAGTCACTAGCCACATGCGGCTACTGGGAAATGGGAAGTATGGGTGGTGCAAACTGAAATATACCATAGCTGTGAAATGTAGCCTGGAATTAAGCCACTTCTGCCTTTGAAAAGAATGTAGAATATTTCACATACAATGTTTTATATTAACTGTATTTTGGATATGCTGGGTTAAATAAAATATATTAAAATTAAGTTCACCTTTTTTAAAATGTGAGTTATTAGACAATATACAATTATATGTATGGCTTGCATTTGTGATTTGCATTATATTTCCATTGGACAGCAATGCTCCAATTTTAAATTGGAGAGTCCATCATTTCAAGGTTCTTGCTTTTCTAACATACCAAGTTAACAGAGAGTTGGTGTCTATATGCTATTATGGAATATGTACTCAGCTCTTGGAAGGACAGAAACTTTATACATAAAAATGATTGTACAAAAGATGAACTTTAATAATTCCAAATCTCTGGTTTTTATGTATAACATTATATTGCTCAGCAAACAAGATTTCCTATAAATAGAAACTTGTTTTATTTCAAAGTTGAAGCCTATGTAAAAATCAGGATAAAAACTTTCTACTAACATTTTACTTCAAGTGTTCAGTCAGATGGAAAGGGCTTCTACAACCAACTTTTGACATACTAAAAATCTGAACATTTACTTTTAGCATATTCTATTTGTATGACTACAAAGTGATTAGAAAAAGTATACTTAACCTGAAGTAAAAAATACCAGCTTTCATCTACCTTTTTTATTTCCATTTTTGAAACTACCAAGATCAAATGTAGTGTTAACAGGTCTGAGAATCTGACTGACTCCCATATCATTCTTTATCTGCACCGTAAGTCACCACCAAAAGAAGGGTGAGGAAATAATGCTTTTTTTCTTCGTCCAGGAGTTAAAAATAAAATATGACATTGAAAAAACATATAATAAGGGTAAACTATGTATCTACCAAAATCCTAATATATTTTACTGATAAAAGCAAGAAGTAGAATAAATGTGTAATATACAAACATGCATGTCCTAAACTATTATTACATTTTATCATTATACATCCAACTTCTGATAGAGCAGTTTTATATCTACACTAATAAAAGAGAAACATGCAAATTGGTGTCACTCCACTATGCCCACCAGCCAATCAGAGCAACTATGCAAATTAACCCAACAAAGATGGCGATTAATTTGCATACGCAGGCGCAAAGCGAAGACTGAAGGCTCTGGCCGGAGTGAAGACTGAAGACTGAAGCCTGAAGCCTGAAGCCTCGCTGTGGCCAGACCAAAGGCCTGGGTCCCGGGTGCCAGAAAAAAACCGGTGCCGGCAGCCAGGGGAAGAAAGGCCTATTGCACGAATCTCTTCATGCAACAGGCCTCTAGTTTTAAAATAATAAAATATGCTGGAAAAGGAGAAAGGAAAGAATTGCTATCAAACATGTAAACCCAGCCCTACCCAGTTTGGCTCAGTGGATAGCGAGTTGGCCCGAGGACTGATGGTCCTGGGTTCCATTCCAGTAAAGGGCACATGCCGGGGTTGCAGGCTTGATCCTCAGTAGGGGCCATGCAGGAGGCAGCCAATCAATGATTCTTTCTCATCATTGATGTTTCTCTTTCTCTCTCTCCCTTCCTCTCTGAAGTCAATAAAAGTAAATTAAAAAACAAAACACCCAAAAACATGCAAACCCACAAATTCAAGTGTTCAAAATGCTGTAGTTTAGGTACATGCCCTTGACCGGGAATCGGACCCGTGACTCTTTAGCGCATGGGTCCAATGCTCTACATTGAGCCACACCTGCCAGGGCCAAGAAACTGTTTTAATCATATTTGTTCTTTTCTTAGTTTAGTCTACACTGGTGATTGCAACGTTAACCAAGGGAAATTAACTTAGTGTTTAAGGGAAGGTATAAGTTTAGTCCTATTGTTAGATCTAATGTAATTAAACTACCACAGATTTTAATTCAGAAGACAATGCAAAGCAGAAAACTGCAAGTCAGAGGGAAGACAATAATTGAAATTTTTATAGGTGATGTTAGAACTTTTTCACAGCTTTGTCTCAATTATCTTCTCAAATAAGATAAGGCTTAAGAAGTTCCGACTCCTTAATTGGGTGGCCTCCAAAACACTCTGGGGGAGGACTGAACAATCCAAATATTCCTACCAATAATTCCTTAGGTATATAAATTATTTCTTGGGAATAAATACACATTTCTCAAGGTTCAACCCTAAGGTCTGTTTGTTCTTAATTATGTAGAGCAAAAGTTTAATATCAGATAATGATCTCAACCACAAAATCAAAACAAGGAGGCACACACTGAAATGGCTAGAGGAAGAGACTAAGATCCTGCAGAAGGAAAAAAAAAAAAACAAGGTTAGGAGGGAGGAAGGGAAAGAACATAGGATGAGTGAGCACCCAATTGTTAAAAATATGAACATCTCTGAGAAGCTAAATCTGGGGTCCATGAAAGGGTTGTTTTTGAAAGAAACATGTGTTCTTATTGCTTTTAAAAAGCAAATATTATTTTTTCAAAGTAAAAATTTATATAGGTAATTTTAATTATACCCCTGCCTAAATCTTTTCAATGGCTATTCTCCCACAGAAACAATCAATATATTGCATAGGATTCAAGGTGTTTCATGACCTGGCTACTGTTTTCCTTTTCAGATTCCAATGTCACCACTCCTTGCCTTGCAATCTCAATTCTCACCATTCTAAGCTACTGCTGTTACATCTGTGCTGCATTTATTAGCACAGACTATAACCACCTCACTTAGCTCATTTTTATGGCATACTTGTAGTCCTTACACATTTTGTTACTAAGTATACATTGGGGTTTTCTTGACCAGGGATTTATTAAAATGAAGAGTTTCTACAATATTATCTAGTCAAATGTGTATTAATACTAGTTCCAGACTAGTAACACTTTAATAAGAAAACTTATTTATAATTATTAATCTTGTTTCCATTATAACACAGTTTAATAGAAAACTGAATGGTGATCTCAAGTCTGAACTTTTGCAGTAGCACTATATTACCCAGGGGAAGTAATTTTACTCAAATCTAAAATGCCTCTTAACCACTTTATATCGATGCTTTTCACAACTTCTTAAAACTGAAGACAAAAGTACAAAAATTTTGATTTTTTTTTTGCCTTTATAGTACCTCTAAAACTCCAAAATAAGCATTTATTTAGGAAGAAAACAAAATGAAGAGCCTTAATTATGGTTCTTTCTTCTGTATATATTATGACTTTGAATATAACAAAAGCTAATACAGTGCCATAAGCAACATTTATATAAATTTACAAAAATATAATCTATTCAAACTGTAAACAGCCCATTTCCATGCATATATTAATAAACATATTAATAGAAGAGTTTTATTCATGCAAGCTTTCCTTAAGTCCTTAAAATGAGTCTTCTAGGTCTACTGGACTCTCTTACAAAATGCTTACCGTGGTGATGGACTTCGCTATCCGAAAACTGTCTTTTAGAATTTTTTTTCTTACTATGTGAGGAGGGATTGACCAGCGATGACCGGCCAGAAGACTGTGGTGTAGTTTCAACATAAGATGAACAATAATAGTAATGGTGTTTATCTGCCTTATTTTCTTGGTCAGTGTCTGGACTTTCTCTTTCCCCCATGATTTTGAAAAAAGTCTCTATTCACATAATTTCACAGATCCCTTTGTCCAGAAAAATCCATGACAAGCCTGAAGAGAAATTATTTAGTCTTTAGATCCTGGTGAAAATATTCACGTCTGTGCAATCTGCTTTCTCTATGTATCTGTAGTCCACAATTCACATTAGCAACCAGAAGAAACACTTTTTCCCCTACAATTAAGGAAGGGGGAGGAAAACTCATTATATTTTGTGAAATACATTTTTATAGTTAATTATCATGATAGATACTAAAAGCAAAATAATATACTACTTACAATTTTCAAGAGGCTATAATAGAATCATCTATATTTTCACACATAGATATTTACAGTATTTGAAGAAAAGACAAACTGTCATACTCATGATAGAGAACATGTAAAATGCCTGACATATAATTGCTTCTGGACAAATATTAATTGTATTTGACCCCCTTGAATATTAAGATTTGTACTAAATGCAAATGCTGATTTTTATGAGGTGAATAATGATCAAATAACCAGTTGTTTTCTTTGGAGGGGTAGTAAAGAACAAGCCTACTAATAAGAACCAGGAAAAATATCTAAAATTGACTACATAAAAATGTAAAACTGAAGTATGTAAATGTTAATCAAATTAAAACACTTGAAAAACATTTGCAACATGACAGAAAAATGGTTACCATTATTAACACGTAAGAAAATACTCATACCACCTTATTAGAAAAATAGGAGCCCAAAAGTTAAATGGGCAAAAACATGTTAAGACCCATATCAGGCAATACAAATGATAGGCACATAAAAATTTCCACCTCAAATACCTTTTTAAACCTATCAAATTATCAAAGATTTTTCAAAACAACACTTCATGCTGCTATCAAAATCCACAGAATTTTTTGGAAAATTTTGGCAAGATAAAACTTTAATTATGCTTTTAACCTTAGATCCAATAATTTTATTCCCAGATACCAATAACCCTAAAAATAGGGGAAAAGTTACGTGAAATGTTTATTTTTTTTTAAAGTATATTTTATTGATTTTTCACAGAGAAGAAGGGAGAGGGATAGAGAGTTAGAAACATCGATCAGCTGACTCCTGCACACTCCCCACTGGGGATGTGCCTGCAACCAAGGTACATGCCCTTGGCCGGAATCGAACCTGGGACCCTTGAGTCCGCAGGCTGATGCTCTATCCACTGAGCCAAACCCGTCAGGGATTATGTGAAATGTTTAATGAAATACATTAAAAATGGGGTGGGGGCGCCCCTGGCAGGGCTTTTCAGTTGGTTGGAGCATTTCACGTGTGTACCAAAAGGTTGAGGGTTTGATGTTTCTCTCTCTCCCCCATTCTTCTTTCAAATCAATAAAAATATATACTTGGGTCGGGATTTAAAAAAAAAAAAGGAAACAACTTAAATGTCTAACCACTGTACTATAATTAAGAACAATATTGTACACACATGTCAGAATGGCTATCATCAATGAATCAACAAACAACAAGTACTCGTGAAGATGTGGAGATGAGGTAACTCTTGTTCACTGTTGGTGGGAATGCAGATTGGTGTAGCCACTGTGGAGTTAACTCAAAAAAATTAAAATGGAACTACCTTATGACCCAGCAATTCCACTTTTGGGAATTAAGCCAAAGAAACCTGAAACACTAATTCCAAAGAACATGTGTACCCCTAAGTTCACTGCAGTGTATTTAAAATAGCTAAGATCTAGAAGAGCCCAGTAGATCCATCAGTAGATGAGTGCATAAAAAAGCTGTGGTACATTTACACAATGGAATACTACCCTGCCATAAAAAGGAAGAAAATTTTATCCTTGGTGACAGCATGGATGGACCTGGAGAATATTATGCTAAGTGAAATAAGCCAGTCAGAAAAAGACAAGTATCATACGGTTTCACTCGTTGTGGAATTTAATGAACAAACTTAACTACCAAGCAAAACAGACAGACTTATATAGATAGAGACCAGGCAGACAGCTCTGAGTGGGGTTGAAGGGGGTAGTGAGATTGAGGGGAAAAAAAGAGAGAGAGAGAACTCATGGACATGGACAACAGTGTAGTGATGGTGCAGGGTGGAGGAAGAAGGGTGGGTAGAGGTAGAAGAGTGCATAGAGTGGCTAAATGGTGATGAGAAATAAAATTTTAAAAAGAACAATACTGTAAAAATCAATACAGCATAATATCATGCAGCTGTTAGAAATGTTTACAAAAAGTTTGTGTTAACAAGCAAAATGTTTATACTATTATGGCAAAGAAAAACTTAAACAGGTATATACAATAGGATCTCAACATATTCAATGAATAAATAGTATTCGATCTGAACTCAGGAACTGAAAAATATTTTCAAAGCAAAGGGTACACATATACACCAAAATATTGTCTGTCTGGGCAACATGAATTTCAGATGATTTTACCTCTCTCTTAATATATTTTTATTTTTTAATAAAATGAAATTAGATTCTTTTATAATTAGTATATTCTATATAATAAAGATGTAATATGCAAATGGTCATTACATAATGACCGACCACATAATGACCGGATCACGGGTCAGCAGGAGGGTGGGGCAGCGAGCTACAAGCGGGCAGTGGAGAGCTAGAGGAGGGGGAAGGGCAGCAAGCTATGAGGGAGGGAGACATGGGGAGGGAGGGCCGAGGGGAGCTACAGGAGGGTGGCAGCAAGCTACTGGCATATGGATTCATGTGCTGGGCTACTAGTTTTTTAATAATTAGAAGAAACAAAAATCCCTCTGAGGAAATTAGTGTTAAAATATAGTGGTTCTAATAATATGTGAAAAAAGACATACATTAGACAGCACTACAACTATTCATTGCAGCACTACTGCAGTGGTTAAGGCCTAAAACAATCAAAATGACCATCAATAAGGAATTGGCTACATATATTTAACCATCCACACAAAGTACAGTATTATGAAGCTATTTAAGGAATGAGGATTATCTTTGTATATTCTCTGCAATCTGGAGTGACAGGACATACTAAGAAAAAGAATATGGAGAAAAGCATGTAAAATATATTACCATTTTCCAATATATATAGATTATTATGACCACCTGACCTTTGTAGGCAAATTAGCTATAATTTCACACTGAAGTTGCTAGAGGGCCAGACCATTATAAATAGGGAAGCAGGTTGTTTACCATGTCAGTAGAAGGGATTTTTTTCTGAAGATATGGGTAAATAATGCAATTTAACAGCCTTTGAACATGGGATATATATTATTATGAGTGGCCAGATTATTATGACCACCCCATCCATATTTCGTTGGGCCACCTTTTGCCTTCAATACTGTGGCGATTCTTCTTGGCACTGACTCCACGAGATGTTGAAAGGTGATGCGAGGAATCTGACACCATGCCTGATGAATAGCACTGTCCAGTTCTGTGAGATTTGGTGGTTGTGGAACCAGCTGCCTGATGGCTCTTTTAACTTCGTCCCACAAATGCTCAATTGGATTGAGATCTGGTGATTGTGGGGGCCACCTAAGCAAGGTAAAGTCTCCCTCATGTTCTTGAAACCACTCCTGCACAATACGAGCACCATGGCATGGCGCATTGCCTTGTTGAAAGAAGCCATCTCCATTGGGATACGTCATCAACATGATAGGATGAACTTGATCAGCAACGATACTTAGGTATGTTGTGCTATTCAGGCGTTTTTCCACACGAATTAAAGGGCCCAAATCATGCCAGGAAAACATGCCCCAAACCATAACACTGCCCCTACCAGCTTGAAGGGTTGTACTCATGCATGTGGGGTGCATGCTTTCATGCTGTTTCCGCCAAATTCTCACTCTGCCATCTGCATGATGCAACTGGAAATGTGATTCATCGGACCACATGACTTTTTCCAATGCTCGACTGTCCAATCCTTGTGTTCCAGTGCGAATTGGAGACATTTTATCTTGGTAACTGCAGACAGCAAAAGTGTTCAAATAGGCCTTCACCTTCCATATTCCATACGATGCAGTGTATGGCTTATTTGCCTACAAACATCAGGTGGTCATAATAATCTGGCCACTCAGTGTGCGTGTGTATATATATATCCCACGTTCAAAAGCTGCTAAATCGAGTTGTTTACCCGTATCTTCAGAAAAAAATAATTTCTACTGTCGTGGTAAACAACCTGCTTCCCCATTTATAATGGTCTGGCCCTCTAGCAACTTTAGCTACTTCAGTAGCTAAATTGCCTACAAACGTCAGGTGCTCATAATAATCTGGCCACTCAGAGAGTGTGTGTGTGTGTGTGTGTGTGTGCGCGTGCACACACACACAAACATACACGAGGCCTGGTGGGGGGGGGGGTGCGTCGCTCAGCCCAGCCTGCACCCTCTCCAATCTAGGACCCTTCGGGGGATGTCCAACTATTGGTTTAGGCCCGATCCCAGGGACCAGGCCTAAACCTGCAGTCGGACATTCCTCTCACAATCCGGGACTGCTGACTCCCAACCACTCGCCTGTCTGCCTGCCTGATCACCCGTAACCACACCCCTGCCAGCCTGATTGACGCCTAACTGCCCTCCCCTGCCGGCCCGGTTGCACCCAACTGCCCTCCCCTGCAGGCCCAGTCCCCCCCAACTGCCCTCCCCTGCAGGCCTGGTCTCCCCAAACTGCCCTCCCTCCCCTGCAGACCTGGTCATCCCTAACTGCCCTCCCCTGCTGGCCATCTTGTGGTGGCCATCTCTGACCACATGGGTGCAGCAATCTTGTGCAAGGGCATGATGGTCAATTTGCATATTACCGTTTTGTTATATAGGATATAACTTCTTATATATTATTTTATTTTTTAAAATAATCAAATTACTCTTACATTCATCTATTTGCTAATTCAACAGTTTTTTCTTTATTAAGGTATTACATATGTGTCCTCATCCCCCAATGCCCCCCACCCCTACTCATGCCCTCAACCCCCTGGTGTCTGTGTCCATTGGTTAGGCTTATATGCATGCATACAAGTCCTTTGGTTGATCTCTCCCCCAAACCCCCACCCTCCCCTACTTTCCCTCTGAGGTTTGATGGTCTGATTGATGCTTCTCTGTCTCTGGATCTGTTTTTGTTCATCAGTTTATGTTGTTCGTTATATTTCACAAATGAGTGAGATCATGTGATATTTATCTTTCTCTGACTGACTTATTTCACTTAGCATAATGCTCTCCAGTGCCATCCATGCTTTGCAAATGGTAAGGATTTTTTCTTTTTTACTGCAGCGTAGTATTCCATTGTGTAGATGTACCAGTTTTTTAATCCATTCATCTGCTGATGGGCACTTAGGCTGTTTCCAAATCTGAGCTATGGTGAATTGTGCTGCTATGAACATAGGGGTGCATATATCCTTTCTGATTGGTATTTCTAGTTTCTTGAGATAGATTCCTAGAAATGGGATCACTGGGTCAAATGGGAGTTCCATTTTTAACTTTCTGAGGAAACTCCATACTGTTCTCCACAGTGGCTGCACCAGTCTGCATTCCCACTAGCAGTGCACAAGAGTTCCTTTTTCTCCACATCCTTGCCAGCATTTGTCATTTGTATTTTTAACAACACAAGAATAAAATAAACACCTAATTTTAAAAAGGGAGGGGTCTCTAGAGCAGGGCTATCCAACAGAACTCTCAGCAAGAATGGAAATGTTCTGTAATCTATGCTGTCTAATACAGCAGCTGGCCACAAATAACTATTGAACACATAAAATGTGGCAAGTGAGACTGAGGAACTAATTTTTAATTTAGTTAAATATCAATTAATTAAAAACTAAAAAGCCACATTTACCGCTGGTTAGCTGATTAAACAAACAGCTTTAGGAGAAGAGAGAAAGAAGAGTTTAGGGATAGGAGCTATATTTCATTGTCTATAACTTTTATAGACTTAAACGTGGAAATTATAATTTTCAGAAATTAGATTTTTAACATAGGCAGAAACAAATATAAAATAATAAAATAATAAGGGATTTTAAAAACTCTGTAGTCCAAATTTGAATTAGAAGTGTAAGTATGGATTATGATGGATTTTATATTAAGAAAAACTATCTCCTAGCTCTGTCCATTGACAAAATCCTAAAATAAGGAACAAACGAATTGCAAAGAACATTCCTAGCACCCAGATGTAGTGTTTAAATACTATTTCCCTTTAAAAGAAACAAGTGCTCCTAGTAAAATATCTTATTCTACATTTGAGGGAAGAAACATATAAGATGAACCTACAAATCTAAAAATGTGGTTATACTAGAAAGCAAGGAAACTATCAGACACTAGATGGAGTGACAAAAGGGCTCAAGAGCCAACTTGAAGAAGCTCATAATAGCAAAAAATGAAACGATTTCACCATCAATAAGAATTATATCAGCAAAGGATTAAAATATATCAGATATATTTAAATCCATGAGGTCATATAATACTTAAAAAAAACTAATTAGCCTTGGAAGATGCTAGGGAACCAACTTATTCACCTGACAATTGATACAATAAAGAGAAAAAAAAATCAAACATATATCTTGCCTATTTTGTTACAAGTTGTATCTCAAAATAGTAATAGCTTTAATGGGAAGTATTTCTTTACAGAATTATCCTAACAAATGAAAAAAAATACTAGAATGACAAAATTAAAATATTGTCATTTTTGTACCCACTAATGAAATAATGATCACTAATGGCTGCTAACACCACAGAATAGAAATAATAGACACTGTGTGCCTCCAGGTAGGACATAATGAGACCTCTTAACTAATCTGCTTCCCTACAAGGAAAAACTAAATCTGATTCTGATAAAATTTCTAAATGTAAATGACATTTTACAGAAAATACAAGGTAACAAAATCCAGACTGTGGCAAATTCTATTAGGAAAAACCAGTTTCTTTAATGCAAGCAGAAAAAGAAGAGATGGAGAGGGTTATCTATATATTAAGAAAGGGAACAGGCACTTATAACCTATGAACCTTACTTCAATAGAGAGTTAAACATGGAAATTATAATTTTCAGAAACAAATTATATGCAAACAAGCTATAAAGAAAATAAAATTATAAGATAATAGAGAAAATTTAAACAATGAATGGACATTTAATGATGTTAAGGAACTACTATTGCTTTAGGAGAGATAATGATATTATGTTTAATTTTTAAAAGAATCCCTATCTGCCCTAGCTGGTTTAGCTCAGTGGATAGTGTGTTGGCCTGTGGACTGAAGGGTCCTGGGTTTGATTCTATTCAAGTGCGTGTACCTCGGTTGCAGGCTCAATCCCTGGGGCCTGTGGAGGAGGCAACCACACATCGATATTTCTCTCTGTCTCTCCCCCTCCCTTCCACTCTCTCTAAAAATCAATGGAAAATTATCCTCAGTGAGGATTAACAAAAAAAAACAAAACAAAAAAGAATCCTTATCTTTTAGAGAATTTATATTGAGATATTTACAGATAAAATTATATAATGTCAGAGGTTTGTTTCAAAATAACCTAGGGGGAAGTAGGTAAAGGTAGGGTTGAAATAAGATTGGCTATCCTATCTAATATAGAGGAAATATGCAAAATAACCCTCACACCATCACAAGATGGCTGTGCCCACAGCGGAGGCAGACTCTGTAATGAGCAGTAATGAGCGATCAGCAGGGACCTGAGGCTGCATGGCGCTGGGGAGGGGGACCTTGAGGCTGCAGCCCGTGCCTGGCAGGGCTTGATGGGGTACCTCAGGCCACGCCCCCTCGCCCCAGCACCGGGCTGGGGGACCTCAGGCTGCACCCCCCACCCCGGTGCTGGGCTGGTGGGGGACCTGAGGCTGCACCCCCCCGCCACGGCACCAGGCCGGGGGACCTTAGTTTGTGCCCCCCACCCGGCATGCACTGTGGGACCTGAGGCTGTGTCCCCCGCCTGGCGCCAGGCTGGGGGACCTGAGGCTGCACCCCCAGCACGGCACTGGGCCAGGGGACCTGAGGCTGCACCCCCCCACACACACCTGGCGGGGCTTGACAGGCATGGGGCTGGCCAGGTCTGGATCTCGCCCAATGAGGGTGGGGCCAGCCAGGTCTGGGTCTTGTGGGATTTTAAGGCACGTGTGGGCAGGGACTTGACTCTGGGTTCCACGGTGTGCCCAGACTCTGACAGGTGGAAGATTTTCACATACATTTTATTGATTTTCTAATAGCAATATTACAATATTTCCTCTAATTCCCTTGTAATGTGCATGAATTTTGTGCACTGGGCCACTAGTGAGTTAATAGATATGTAAACTAGGTGACAGAGACACATGGCTTCACTACTGTAACATATCTACTTCTGTATGTTTGAAATATTTCTTAGTAAAAAATATTTTTTGAAAGTAAGCAAACAAATTTAGATTTAACTTTGTAGTGTTTTTAGTGTGTGGCAATCCATCTAATTATTTATTATAATTAGTTATTGGATATGAAATCAGCAATTCCATTAAACACTAATATTTTAAAAATGTGTAAACTGGCCTGCAGTCATGAAAGAAAATATTTACACATTTAAAAATTGTCTAGGCCTGGGGTGGGGGGCAAGGGCAGGCTAGAAGGGGTCAATAGGAGAAAAAAGTGGATATATATAATACTTTCAACAATAAAGATTTAATAAAAATAAAAATTGTCTAGAAAAAAAGGATGGACTAGACGCAGTGATGGAGAACAATTCTTCATGACAACAAACAAGTAGTATTCCTTAGAAAAGATAGCAACCCAAAGATCAAAGCCTTCCTAGAGAATAGAAACTTAGGCACTTTTGAAAAGTCACTTTTAAAAATGTTGTCCTTAGTCCTTATAAAAAACATCGTTGTATGGCTGACAGTGCTGTCAGAAAAAAAACAGTTTAAACAAGCAAATAGGCAAACACAAGTTAACAAGTTAAAAAAAAAAGACATGAAATATTAGACTGAAAGAAAGACAAAGATGAGATAATGTAACTATTAGAATAACTACTACTGTTTCTTATAAACTTATAAACACAAAGTACAATAGCTTAATAAGATTACATAACAATTTAGCGCAGGTGAACTCTGGGGCATCATCCCTTTCTTTATATAGATTAAGGAAATTAAGGCCCACAGACAAAGTGACTTACCCAAGATCACAGTTTATCTAAGATCTCAGAACCAAGTTAGTAAAACTTGAAATGGACTACAAGTTTTCTGAATCTTAATTGGGTGTGACCTATTCAATATTTCACTATCAACAATCATATGAGAATTACCTCACCTGTGAAGCCACCTCCATCTGCAACTATCCCATAATGTAGTCCTCTCCTTGCTAAAACTGAAGAAGCATTTCTGCTCCTTTTTAGAGCTAAACCTCTCATGAGTCTTCTTCCCCACACCACCTCACCATCTCAAAAATTGTGCTCCTGCAATTGTGTCCTCTCTACAGGATCCTTTCTGCCAACAAAGAGGCTCTAATAAAGCTGTCACTTGACTCCATGTCCTACTGCATTTACAACCCAATTTCTCAACTCCAGTTTCCAATTAAATTTTTAAGAATAATCTATAATCTAGAATATCTCTACTTCTTTTCCAACCATTTTCTTCTGAATCCCTACTAGTCAGGTTTTCATCCCCACTGAAATACCTTTTGTTAAAATAGACCATGACTTTCATCTTGGCTAAATCCAATAGCCAATTTTCTGTCCTATTCGACCCTGACCTCACAGCATTTGACACAACTAATCATTCCTCCCTTCCTAAAACACTATTTTCTTGCTTAGTTTCCATAGCCATCTGCTTCCCTGGTTTTCTTACTATGTCACTGGCTGTCTGCTCTCAATCCCCTTGTGAAATCTGCCTCCTATTCCTGATCTCTAAATGTTGAAATGCACAAGGCATGACATATTGGTACTTTTTATCTATACTCTCCCCTTAGGTAATGTCATCTAGACTTCTTTTATCCCGACTTTCAGATTCATATATCCTCCTTCCAACTGACAACTCCATCTAAAAGTCACTTCACACTTACATGCCCAAAGCCAAAATTATGATCCACATCCCTTCTACCACCACTCTTTCCTGCTTTTCTGATCTTATTAAATGGCACCCTCACTTACTAAATTACTTGTGTTGAAAATTTAATGATCATTCTGGATTCCTTCTTAAGTTCATATTCCACATCCAAACTATTTGTAAAACCAGGTGGTTTTTATCTCCAAATATATTCCAAATTTGATTATTTCATACCGTCTCCATGCTACTAACTTAGTCCAAGCCACCATCTTTTTCTCACTTGAACTTCTGCAACAATCTCCTAATTGATAGTCTGCTTTCATCTTTGCTTCCCCAGTTAGAAAAACACCATTTGATACAATTATCAACTGGCAATGCTCTCCTGTTTAATACCCTTTAATGCAGGGGTCCTCAAACTTTTTAAACAGGGGGCCAGTTCACTGTCCCTCAGACCGTTGGAGGGCCGGACTATAATTTTAAAAAAAACTATGAACAAATTCCTATGCACACTGCACATATCTTATTTTGAAGTAAAAAAACAAAACGGGAACAAATACAATATTTGTATTTGCATGTGGCCCGCGGGCCGTAGTCTGAGGACCCCTGCTTTAATGGCTTCCTACAGTCATTAAATCGAACCTGAAATATTCCTTAATAGAACTTGAAAATTCCTATAAGGTCTAGACCTTGCTGCCTACTTCTTCATTCTTGCCTCATGCAACTCTTCCCCCAATCAGCTTTTTCAGTCAAGCGGCCTCCTTGTGTGCCTCAAAGATGCCAAGCTTATGCCAACTCACAGACTTTGTAGCTGCTGCATCCTTTATTTACCTAGAACTTCACAAAGATGGGTCCTTCTCTTTATCCTGTTCACAGCCCAAATGCCACCTTCTCAACGATGGCCCCCATGACTGTTCTATTAGAGTGAGTCCAGTCACTATCTTATTACTATTTTTCTTCATAGACCCTGTTACTATTGAAAATAATCTTACATTTATTGTCTCTCCCACTAAATATAAGAATCATGAGAATAGAAATCTTTTCTGTCTAGTTCACTATGGTAACTACAACACCATTTACTAATTTTTTTGAGGAATAAAAGATTATTCTGTAATGCTATTCCAAATAGAATATTACTAATTTCATTGTATAAAATTTGCCTTTCTGCTTTAAAGGAAATGTTATATCTTCTCTCTTTCAAATAATTGCCATAAAGCTTCATTAAATCTCTAAAATTCCCAAGAGAAAAGTTAGAAAATAAAAAAGTTTTGCTCAGAACCATTACCACAGTAAAGTTGGAATATTATTATTGAGTTAATTTTAAATAACTAAGATGACCTAATAGGGCTTCAGACAAAATAAATTTCACTTATAGTTACAAAAATAACTTCTATTTAACTAATATAAACTAGTCACAATATGTTAACTAAATAAAATTATTTTTTTCTTACAAGTTAGATTAATAAAACTTTGAAGATTTATATTCCATGTATAGTTTTCAAACTAATTTAAACTAATTCTTTGTGACCAAGAATGAATTGGTTAACAGTTGTTCATCTGTTTTCCCTATCTGTACAGGGGTAACTAGACAAAAGCAGCAACAACAACAACAACGAAAACCCCTGAAAAACTGTAAGTCTTACCCAATTTAAATTCCTAAGATGTGTTTATTTTCTAAAAATGGCCAAGAGTGCTATCATGATAATGCTAGGAAACATTAAATCTAACACTTGGCATTTTTCATCCAAAAACAAACTTTCTTCCTAAAAAATGTCCCAAATAGTATAGGTCATACAAAACAGGTCATAAAAAAATTAAGCTCCTTCAGTATCAGAATGCCTCCTTTTATACACAGTTTCAAATGACTCAGGATATAAATCTACAGAGTCCAAAATGCCCATCTTCTCCACATCCTCTCCAGCACTTATTGTTTGTTGATTTGGTGGGAATGCAGACTGGTTCAGCCACTGTGGAAAACTGTTATGGAGTTTGCCCCCAAAATTAAAAATGGAACTGCTTTTTGATCCAATGATACCACTTCTGGGTATATATCCTAAAACGCCAATCAGAAAGAATATATACACCCCAATGTTCATAGTAGTGTATTTATAATAGCCAAAGAATGTATATGCATATATGCATAACTCAGACAATGAAATGGTGAAGGCCTAGGACAGTGATGGCGAACCTGTGACACCTCTGACACGCGAACTCATTTTTTTGGTTGATTTTTCTTTGTTAAATGGCATTTAAATATATAAAATAAATATCAAAAATATAAGTCTTTGTTTTACTATGGTCGCAAATATCAAAAAATTTCTACATGTGACACAGCACCAGAGTTAGGTTAGGGTTTTTCAAAATGCTAATACGCTGAGCTCAAAAGGTTCACCATCACTGACCTAGGAGGTGAGGGGGCAGGGTGAAGGGAGGCAAAGGAGGAATGGGGGAGATGAAGGACATCTGTAATGGAGTCAACAATAAAAAAGGGAAAAGTTTAGTTTCGAGAGGGAAAAAAAAAACTTGTATAAAATCAAGTAACTGTTCCTTGTCATTTCTCTGTGTTCAGCTTCTTTGTATAAAACATTGCTGCCTGGCTACCTCTGCTGCCAGCAAAAGAGCTCACACAACAGGCAACGAGGTGAGTATAATAAAAATAAAGAGCGAAAAACATAAATAAGGAGATCGCTCTCCCCCAAAAGAAAAATAACCAAAGATAAAAATAAAAACAATATTGCTGCATTAAAATTGCAATTGCTTCTCTCCCACAAAGGAGAAAAATGATTAGAAATTAATAACACCAAGTAAATTTTTACATTCCTCTACCTATGTTCCAGAATATTCCTAAAGCATTTCCTTATTCTACATTTATTTTCATGACGCTACTCTTGCTTTAAAATCAAACTATGCTTAGATTTTAAATATGGTCTCCTAGACTCTTGGTCAGATCACAGTAAATGCTAGACTTAAAATTTAAGGCATAATTAGCCTCTTAAATAATTAAAGCATCTTAACTTCATTGAAACAATGGGTCAAATTAAAGCCTCTTAACTATAGTACATATTCCTAAAGTTTAGTCAATCAAATGAAAACATTACAGAATATTCACTCATTCATGAAATATTTACTGAACACCTACTGTCAGGTACTGAATTAAGGATGGAGCTGGGGATACAAAAAAAAGACACAAGTGATCCCCTACCATTAATAAACTCCCAGCCAAGAAGAGAAAGGTAACATAAGAGTGTAAGTACTAATGATAAAGGGAAGTAAAGGGGACTAAGAAAACTCAAAACTAAGATTAGAGGACAGAAGGGAGTTTGGAAAGGTTTCCAGAGGCAGTAAGGACTCAATGGAGTCTTTAGGTACTAGCAGAGATTAAGCACAAGTATGATTTGGGTAGTAGGTTTATGTTTTAGGGAGGTGGGATGGTAGATGAGGTTGGTAAAAGAAGGCAGTTGGTGAGGGAAGACGACCTTATTGCAGTAAGAGGAAGCAGCATGTGCAAAAGTAAAAGGCATACAGCTGCTGGCTTCCAGTAATCAGGCCGCTCCTGACCACATCTAGGGAGAAATGCGGCTTCACCTCCGGGCTACTCTGGGGGTATCTGCTGGATTACTCATCGCACCTGGGCAAGCCTTTTCTCCAGCCATGCCAGAGGGATTTCAGTCTCTACCAATGTTCTCGTTTCCCAGGCCCGTGTTCCTTTTCACAATACATGTAGTGAGCTCAGGAGGGTGAGGATTGTGGAAACTCCGGGAGGGAGCACTGTGGGCACGATGGAGGCCACACCACCAGCAGCCACAGCACAGAGCCTCATGTATCTGCAAGGAGCTCCACAGGCCAGTAGCCCCGCTGAGAGTACTTGCAGGTGGGGGATGGCTTGCTGTTGGCCGACTCATGTGAGACTGGGCACTGGTTTCCTTCCTGACACACACCACGGCATATAATTCAACTGCAGATAGTTTACAACTGTGCTGTCCAGTACAGTGGCTCCTGAGCACCTGAACTGTAACTAGTCAGAACTGAGATATGCCGTCAGTGCAAAATACACATGGGATTCTGAAAACTCAGTACATAAAAAAAGAACATAAAATATCTAATAACCTCTTTTATGTTTGTTACATGTTTGGGGTTAGATAAAATATATTAACTTCACCTGTTTGTATTTTCTTGCGTGGCAACTGAAAAAAAAATGTTAGATACATAACATTAAAACATAAAATAATTTAACCTTTAGCATCTCTCACTCCTTGGTCCTGCCAACATAAATGCCTATGCCAAGAAGGCCCACTTTTTTTTTTGGCCAACCCTCTTTCCTCCTCTCATTCCATCCCTAAAAGAAGTGTAAATCCCCGCCCCCCCCACCCCCCCACACACACACACTCTTTAAGAACCTTCCCACTCTGACCATAGTCTTAATCTCTTATTTATTGGAACCCAGAGTCCCCAAAAGCCTCACAGCCTCCTTTCCCATCTTCAATCTCCACAGGCCTCTAGGGTCTTAAAAACAACGCCTAACCCTTCTCGACATTTCCTGCAATTCCTTCCGTCTCTTCTAGAACCCAACAAATAAAACCACCCTTCTGCAGCCCCGCCTCCTGTGTTCCTCATCCCGTACCTGTGGGTCAGCCTCCCCTCCTCCAGGCGCTCTCCCAGCGCCGGGCATTTCACTTATTTTCCCAGGACTTCCTTCTCCCCGCGCCCCCAAATCCTCCGGCGCCCCTAATCCTCTCACTCCTCCCGCTTTAACAACTCTACCAGCACGCTCCCACTCTCACGCTGAACCGCTAGCTCCCGCACACGCCAGTCCCACCCGGTACCCGCAACTCCTCCCGGTCTCCGCGCCCACCGCAAAGCCCCCCCTCCACCCGCCCTGCCCCCCCTCGCGGCGTCCCACCTCCTTGCCTTCTCTCTGGGGACCCACCCCCGCCGGGGCCTCAGCGTCGGGACGCCGGAGAGTGGGCTCCTGGCCCCTGCGGCAGCGGCGGAGGCTGCGGGGCGGGCTCGGAGGGCGGCGGGTGCGGGAGGTTTGAACACCGGAGGAGGGCGGGGCCGGCAGCTCCTGGGTGGCGGCGGCGTGGCGACTTCGGCTCCAGGGTAACGGGGGCGGAGGCCCAGACGCCACTGCGGGAGGGCCGCAGCCAATGATGCTCGCCCAGGCTTTCCATTGGTCTCTGCTGCCAGGTGGCCACTCTATTGGCTTCGGTGGAGCTGGGAGGCGGGACGAGGCGTACAGGAGAGGGCGGCCATTGGTTGAACCGCTCTGGCTTTAGCGGCGACCGAGAGCGGGGAGGTATTTCGCGCCTCTGCTCAGCGTAGGGAGCCTGCGGCCCTTTAAACTGAGCCGAGCGAGACTCCGAGGCGAGCATCCTGGGCCTCGGCTTCGGGGAGCAGGTTGCCGCGCGCGGCGGGCCCGGGGTTCGTGAATCGTGGAAATTGGAGACTGCGCAACCGAAACGTTAACACGAGTCTCGAACCCCTTTCGGAAGTCGACTGGCTTTAAATTCGGAAGACATTGGAAACAAATACGTAGCTAGCTAGTTACTTCTTGGTCTGAGCCCTGAAATTGCTGATTTTCAGGAGCATGCGGAGTTAGTGCATTAATACTCTTGCCTCTAGATCATGGGAATTTGGCTTGAAAGTGGTTTTTAGGTTTTGGAACAGGTTTGAGGTGGGAGGACATTCGAAACATTTGCACACAAATTTGTAAAAGGAAACATCTGTGGTGCGTGCCAATAACCTGTTCAGAGCTGTTGCATGACGTATCTTTCCCTTTAAAACATGACAGTGCATTTAAACTGCATTGATTGATTGCAGGAGGTCGAAAATCATCTCTTCGGTGAAGGTTAGGTTAAGCCTTTCTGATTGTCAAGAAGATGGTTTAACACGGTATTCCCCTTTCTTGCCATTGTTAATTTCTCCAGAACTGGGTTTTGCCTCCATCTGCAGAGAATCTAATTTATCAAGGCAAATAAATGCGTTCTAATCAGTCTTCTGACCTTGACTATGGTCATTCCGTCTCTTGTTTGACCTCGTTTTCTCAACTTTGCACTATTTCAATATATTTTACTTCGACTTTCAGACTAACCCACCTAAATAATACCAAAATTAAATGTAATTTTCGGTAGACTATAGCAACTATCTGTTAGTGAAAAATAAATGAGTCATCCCTAAAACGGCACTGAGGTACTTTTCCCAGTTTGTTTAAATCTGCTAATGCTCTTCTAAAAATAGCCCACTGGTTATTGACTCCCTCTGAAATAATAAATGCCTCAGTGGGTTACTTTAAAAGAAGTTGCTATAAAGAGTCAAGAAACATGTTGTATTTAGGTGAAAAAATATATCGCTCCAGAGTCAAATGGGGGTTGTTAACACTCAAGGTCAGTTGAGAATGAAACTAATTTATTCACTCACAGGTGCTAGTCAGTATAATCTCATTCCATCATCACTCATGACAGATAGTTACTTATTATTATACCTGAGAAAACATTCAGGGAGGTTAAAGAATCTACCACAAGATACTAAAGTAGTAAGTGGTAGGGCCAAGATTCAAACCTGCCTCCACTCAATTCCTGGTTTCAAATTTAATACCTTTAATGTGTTTTACCTACAGGTTAATAGAGTTGCTGGAAAGCCATAAAGTATTTAAAAGGTCTGTAGTCTCTAAAACAGTATCTAATTGTATGTAACACATTTTCAATATCTTTTCACTCTATCATATTTGGAATAACAGTGACTACCAACTTATTTGACCTTAAAAAAAAAAGCCTTTGCTAGTTTGCTCAGTGGATAGAGCGTCGGCCTGCAGACTGAAGGGTCCCAGGCTCTCGATCCCCAGTGTGGGGCATGCAGGAGGCAGCCAGGTTCAGTGATTCTCTCTGATGTTTCTATCTCTCTTTCCTTCCTTCCTCTCTGAAATCAATAAAAATATATATATATTAAGAAACAAGACCAAAAGAATTATAAACCTACAGAAGTAAAAACTAGTTTATTGAACTATTTTTAAAAGTTTATGCAAAATATGAGATAAGTTTCAAGTTTTTATATGAATTTTACATAATTAAACTATAAACATTTTCATAGAATTTTCTAAAATTACAGCATTTGCCATTTCATTTCCCTACATACTACATAGGATTCACCTTTTTCAATAAAAAAGGAAGGCCAATAAAACCACATTTTTATATTACTACTAGAGACCCGGTACACGAAATTCGTGCACTTGGGGGAGGGTCCCTCAGCCCTGCCTGTGCCCTCTCGCAGTCCAGGAGCCCTTGGGGGATGTCCGACGGACAGATTAGGCCCTCTCCCTCCTGGGCCCTCTCCCTCCTGGGAGAGGGCCTAAGCCATCAGTCGGACACCCTTAGTGCTGCTGAGGAGTCAGGAGAGTCTCCCGCCACCGCTGCTGTGCTTGCCAGCTGTGAGCCCAGCTCAGGGCTTCTGGCTGAGCAGTGCTCCCCCTGTGGGAGTGTACTGACCATCAAGGTCAGCTCCTGCATTGAGCGTCTGCCCCCTGGTGGTCAGTGTGTGTCATAGCAACTGGTCATTCTGCCATGTGGTCAATTTGCATATTAGCCTTTTATTATATAAGATTACTTGAAATTATATTAAACAGGAATCAGGTTTACTATTGTTTTTAAAGATGATATTTATGACAGAAATTATACTAACAATCATTAAACATTTTGGAGCTATATTTTTAATATTCCTGGGCTTACATTAATATTGTAATATTATTAGATTTATTATTTGCTAATTATTTTCTACAGAACTTTGATTGCCTTGTTTTATGCTATTTGGCATAATACAGATAATATTAAAATTTTCCTAGAAATGCTTACCAATAGAATTATTCCTATTTTCCATATGGAAAAATTAAAGAGTTTGAATAATTTGTTAGAAGTTTCATAAAGTTAATAGGCAAAGTAATAATAAGTAGACTTTCTGGATGTAGACAATCCAGAAATTACAATGATTATAATTTAAAAGGAACATACTATAAATAACCATATCCTTAGCTAATGCTCATTTAATGCCATTCTTAAAAATCAAACAAAAAAGAATAGTACTGTCACAATTTTATATATTTTACCTAAATATATGATAAGTATTACAAAATTCAGAAATTTTAAATCTAACTTCTTGGTGTCCATATTGTTAGAAAATTTTAAATTTAACAATAAATTCCAGGTAAATAGTAGATTGTCAGCATATAATAATGTTGGGGAGCTCAAGAGACTTGGTTGGACATTTTGAGAAAAGGTAAGTGTGTGGAAGGCCGCCTGCCCTGTTTATCAGAATTCTGACTTAGGGGGGACTTAAGGGAGTGTCAAAGGCGGTGTCCCTAATTATTCCTTGACCTTCCCAAACAAGTCTGCTCATGTGCAGACCCCCGGGTGTTTACTGGAACCCTTAATCTTAATCTTTGGATGCCATTGCTTAAAGGACACTACAAACACATGTGTTCTCCCAAGATTACTTCCCCTACTGATTGTATCTTAAAGATAAACTTTGTCTCCAACTGCTGTTACAATAAAAGGCTAACAAGGCAGGCAATCGGGGCTGCCTGGTTGCTATAACCAGGACGTCCCTTAGCCTCTCTTTCATAGCAAACGTGTCGGAGTAATCCATTCATTTGTCACTCAGGGTCTGCTGGCCAGCCCTGGCATAATAACTTCTAAACAGTATCTGGAGCGATGGTTCTCTCTCATCGATGTTTCTAACTCTATCCCTCTCCCTTCCTCTCTGTAAAAAATTAACAAATGTATTTAAAAACAAACAAAAAAACAAGTTTAGTCCAACTGTTATTATTTGCCTTTGCAGTACAGAAAGCTGATACTTTTATCATTCTGTTTAAAGGGTAAGTCTTCTTTGGTCATTTGATGAAATTTACAAGTTAATTATTTTGTTAGTGGAGAAAGAAACAAAACCATTGAGATGTATACTAGTATTTTTCTTCTTTCATAATTAGTGAATCATTAATGTACCGCTATTTCATGGAGTTTATTGGAATTTTCAGGGCTTTTGCTTTCATTTTGCATAAAAAGAACTAAACCAAAAGTTGGTTTGAGCAAGTTTTTTTTAATATATATATATTTGATTTCAGAGAGGAAAGGAGAGGGAGAGAGAGATAGAAACACCAACGATGAGAGAGAATCATTGATCGGCTGCCTCTTGCACGCCCCACACGGGATCAAACCCTCAACCCAGGCATGTGCCCTTGACCGGAATCAAACCTGGGACCCTTCAGTTCACAGGCCGACGCTCTATCCACTGAGCAAAACCGGCTAGGGCTGAGCATGTTTTTAATACATGTTTTCAGATTTTGTTACTCCACAATTACATCTTTAAACAAATTGATCTACAGATCAAATGCTATCTCAGTGGGAAAGCACTGAATGAAACCATAATTCTGTTAGTATTCACATTGTTAGATTTGAAAGTAAGAATGTCAATATAATTTTCTTAGTAGACAATTGCCTGTTCTCAACTGAACATAATTCACAGGAGATTCTGACTGTATTGTTAATTGACAATAAATATTCGAGGTAAAGAAAAAAGTGTTTTTACTACTTTGGTGTTCTAGCGTAATAAAATAGCCATCTATTTCTCCAGTGAAAACAAGACAATGGTATAGCAGAATTGCAATGGAAAATTTATAAGTTGGAAACCTTTGTTCATTCATTAAATACATATTGAGTACTTATTAGGTGCCCTCGGGGAATACAGAGATAAAAAATGAAGTTCTTGTCTTCCAGCCCCTTACTGTCCAATGAATAAGAAAGATGAGTTTATCTGATTGTAGGTACTGTGTAAAAAGGGTGATTATAAAAGTATGTCCCAGGTGCAAATGAAAGGGAGAGAGAGACAGAAACATCAATGATGAGAATCATGGATTGACTGCCTCCAGCATGCCCGCTCCTGGGGATCGAGCCTGCAACCTGGGCATGTGCCCTGACCAGTAATCAAATCATGACCACCTGGTTCATTGGTGGACACTCAGCCACTGAGCCACGCCAGCCCGGTGGAAGTAACTCCTGAATTAGAGTTCATGTTACATGAAAGATACCTCTCCCCCAACACATACACATAAAAACTGTATAAACAACAGCAAGATATAGAAGATAGAAACAAATCTGTATGTATGCAGGCATTAGTAAGGTTTAGGGAAGACATAATGGGGAAAGATGGGGGTGCTCCAGGAGAGGGAGTGGCCAGAGATATGGCCAGAGAGGGGGCAAAGGCTAGATATTTAAATGCCTTTTTAAGAAGTTTACATTTAATCCCCAAACCATATGTGGTGATTGATGAATTGAACAGAGGACTGATATGATTTGACCTGCATTTCAGAAAGCTTATCCCAGTGGCATCATGCAGGGTGAGACTAGAAGCAGAAAGGTCAGCCAAGACCTTTTCAGGAAAGGGACCAGTAACAAGCAATGATTAATAAATAATAATACAAGAATAAACTGTGTTTCACATACAAGTGCAAACCTACTTTAGTTCCACCCTGTATCTTACTGTTAGATGGGACCCAGTGAATTGACACTTGCTGTTATAGACTGAATGTTTGTGTCCCCCCAAATTCATATGCTGAAATCCAATCCCCAGTGTGATGGTATTAGGAGATGGGGCTTTGGGAGGGTAATTAGGTCATGAGGGTAAAGCCCTCAGGAATGGGGTTACTGTCCTTATGCGAGGCCAGAGAGCGAGCTCTTGCCCTCTGCTACGTGAGGATGCAGTAAGACAAAAGCCATCTGTGAACCTGAGGTGGGTCCTCTTACCAGGTCTGCCAGCATCTTGATCTTGGACTTGCCAGCCTCCAGAACTGTGGAGAAGTAAATTTCTGTTGTTTAAGCCATCCAGTCGATAGCACTTTTTAAAAAGTTATCTTTATTTTTGAAAGTATTACAGATGTCCCCCTTTTCCCCATTGACCCCTTCTAGCACCCAACTAGAACTGATTTGAATGGATTTGAATAATGGTCACTGTGCTATCGTCAGACACTGTCTTCTCTGAGAGCTCTCCATTGAGATAGTTGTGCTTGACTCTTTCCCCCTTGGAAAAGTTCTTTCCCAGGAGGATTCTGAGGTCTATGACTCAAGCTGAGGTCTTCACTGTATGTAAGTAGCATATGTAGGGCTCAGTACTGAAGCTAATGAGTTGATGGACTCAGCACACACATGGAATAGAAATGAGAGGACTGAATAAATGTGCTCATTATTAGGTTTGTAGCCTACATTATTATTTTACCCCTCTCCCCCAGCACACATACACACAAAAACCATATAAAACAACAGCAAAAGAAAAACTCCATAACAGTTTTAGCACCTTCCAGGGAGCAAGTAACCCTGTAGGTGACCAAACAAGGATTAAAATGCCTGGAAGTACGACCTTATATTTGTGTAGCACTTGCCAGAGCACTTTCACAAGATTACCTCATTTGATTTTAAAACAACCTTGAGAAACTGGAAAAGCAGATATTTTCCCCTTTTAATAGGAGAAGAGACTGACCCTGAGGTTAAATCAGATTTGCCTAATGGGAATTGCCCAGTATAATATCAACCACATATTTAATTTTAAATTATCTAACAGTCACATTAAAAAAGGTTTAAAAAGTGAAATTAATTTTTACAATATATTTTGTTTAACATATCTGAAATATTATCTTTTCAACACATAATCAATATTTTAAAAATTATCAATGAAATATTTCACTTTTTTTTAAACTAACACTTTGAACATGGTGTATGTTTTATAGTCACAACACATCTCAATTCAGACCTGCCGCGTTTCAAGTACTCAATACTCACATATGAGTTGTGGCTGCCCTATTTGACAATACAGGGTTAGATCACGTACCCTGAGGCGTATTATAGGCAGCAGTGGTCTCAGGTAGCCACGCTTCTGAAAAGGGAAGTGACGGTCTGAAAACCTAGAGACCTGAATTCCAGACGTGACTGCCTCTTTCTGGTCATGGGACAAGGCATTCTACTTGGTTAAAGCTTGGTTTCTGGTTTGTTAAACAAAGCCAATGGCACTTTGCTTACTTCTCCCACCCTCCACCCCAGCGAAGTCTTTCCACAAATGAAATCGTATAGAGAAGCTCACTGTTTAAAACATCGGAGGCATATTTAAAACATAAGAGCTGTTTCTCTGTTGAGGGGATGGCAATGGGAAGGTTGAAAAGAGGATTACAACCTGTTTAGTGTACACACGTGTTACACACACACACATACACACACACACACACACACGACGCATATTCCAAGGGGGCGCTGATGAACCCTTTGGGCATATTTGAAACCCCTTGAAGGAAATTGTCTCTAAGATCCTTCTCTCTCATCTGAAAAACATGCCTTTGATCCTGTGGATACAATTCTATTCAGGCCTAGTTGACTCTCTCAGCCAGTGTTTAGTTTAAGTTTTAACCAAGAAAGAGAAAGTACCATTGTAAGTCCACTACTGTCCACAGACATCAGTATATTGGTGTTTGACTCACCAATTTTTCTCAATATTTACCACTTTCTATTGTCCGGTGGGTACTGGTTCCTTTGATTTTTAGTTTCCATAGATCATGAATTTTTATCAATAAAAGGGGGTCTTTAAGATGAATTATTCAAGTGGTTTTCGGATCCCCCCCCCTCCAGCCCCCTTCATCATAGAAGCTTCTCTTCAAACAGTGCCTTACACAGAAATCTAAAATACTCCTTGAAAGGGTTAGGGTGGCCCTGCAAAGTTTAAGTGGATGTGAAAGGGTAGAACCCTAAGAGCTGAGAATATCCCAAATACCCACTTCCCGAGCAGCCCCCCAAGAATCCACTCTCAAGCCATCAAGACAAACCAATGTGCAATTTTAACAACCGTGGTGCTCAAGGTCCCACCACTAGTTGGTGTCAAAGCTGGCACAGAACCCAGTCACTGTTTAAGAGCTCGCTGGTACCAACTGTTACACTTTCAAAAACCCTACAAGCCAGTTGACATCAGGCTTGCAGCTGGAAATCAGGTGTGGTGAGAATGTTTATACCACAGAAATCAGCAAATGCTACAAATCAGGGCTCTCCCTAGAGAGCCGGCTGTTAATCCTTTTCCAGGCTACCCCCGAACCCGGCAGAGTCTGGGTATTTATACACACACAGCAGCCTGGGAATAAATGCACTGCCTTTGATAGGAAACAGAATTTTAAATTAACACAAAATTTAAAAAAAAACTAAAGTAAAAATTGTGTCTGCTCATGAAGAAGAACATGCTACCTAAAATAGCCATTTTTCTCAATATTTGCGACTTTCTATTGTCCGGTGGGTACTGGCTCCTTTGATTCTCTCAAGCTGTTACTTGGAGGCTTTAGCCACTTTGGGGATTGATTTTTAAAATTAGGTGAGCCAAGCAGGCCAAAGCTTTAGGACATGCGTTAAAATCAAAACCTAAACATCAAATAAGGAGAACATAAAAAGAAACCATGGCAAATGCCATTTGAGTAGCGAGTGACCTGATGATATACCTTCTCTCTCGGTCTCCCTCTGGTTCTATTTCAGTCTAAGGAGCATTAAAGGGTCGATGTAAACAACTGCTAGTCTCCAAGCTTCCCCGTTGGCCTCGTGCCTCCTCCTATTTAATCCTCCCAACTGAACTTCTGATTCATCCTCTTAACAATGACCGTTCCCTCTGCCTCTCCCTCCCCTCCCGTCACTGCTTTTCTTCTTGTCCTTTGTGGGGCTGCACGCTCTCCTCCCAGGCCTGCCTGGGCGTGCTTGTGATGTCAGATGCGTGCACTTCAGCTGTCCTTTTGTATCCATGGTGATGGATAAAAAATAAGCTGCTTTGCAGTGATTTGAACTTTAATCCATTAAAATGATGCATGCTTTATTACTCAGGTGACTTTTTTCCTTAATACTTTCAGTTCAGTGAAATCTTGAATTATTAAAAGGGAAGTAAAATGCTTTTCCTTTCTCCCCCCCCCCTTTTTTTTAAAAAAAAAAAAAAATCTTTAATGCCTTGGTACATTAAAATAATCCCTGATTTCAGCATCTGAAAATTTTTTCTTGATAGTTAAATCAATAAGAAACTAATTTCAGAAATATGATTCCAAAGGAAAAGAAATTATAAAATTTAAATATTTAAATTTCCTTCTCACTACAGCTATATAAGTAACTTGTGTTAGGCTAAGTAAAGCATGCAGGACCCAGATAACACAAGGGAAAACATGACAAAAATTATGAAAGTAGTGTCGCCAACTTAACACTAGTGGTACCTGAAATCATTTTAGTGGCCTATAGACATAGTAGTAAATAACTGGATCCCAATCTTTCTAAATTCAGGAAAGAGAAAATCTCAGCCTGGTGGCAGTCTTTAGCACATTGCTAATGCTTGCTAATTTTTAAAATCTTTTTTTAATGTTTTCATTGAATTTTTTATTAACATTTTTATTGATTTTTAGAAAGAGAGGAAGGAAAAGGGCTAGAGAGATAGAAACATAAATGAGAGAGGAACATCATTAATCATCTGCATCCTGCATGCTCCCCACTGGGGATTGAGCCTGCAACCCAGGCATGTGCCCTAACCAGGAATTGAACCAGCGACCTCTGGTTCCTGAGTTGACGCTTAACCACTGAACCACACTGGCTGGGCAATTTTTTTTTAAAGAGCAGACTTTTGTATAAAAAACTTTGCATGCAACAGTATCTAGCTAAAATGTAATAACTATGTTTAAATTCCATCAACTTTCAGTTTCTTTTCATTTATAAACAACACTGACTTTCCAGTGATATAAAGTTTCCTTAATTAAATAGTGACATAATTAATACTATCAGTGATACAAACAAATAACAAAGATCATGAAGGTGGTAGTCATGGGAAGCCCAGTACTCTACAGTGTGCTACAGTCAACAGCCAAAACCCTGCATCTCTTTCTAGGGTCAGGGGTTGTGAGGGACATAAATTTAGATACTTTCCTTAACTATTATCTCTGTTTTCCTGCTTCAAAAGTCTGGGCACTCAATAATTACTGATTAGTAAACCTTGGGGGAAAATAATATTATATGAAATATCCAGAATAGGCAAACTCATAAAGACAAAATTTGGAATAAAGGTAACTAGTGACTGAAGGGGGGGAATGGGATGTTATTGTCTAACAGATACAGAATTTTTGTTTGGGATGATGATATCTTCCAGAAATGGACAGTGGTGATGGTCATAGAACAATTTAATGCCACTGAATTTTACACAAAAATGGTTAAAATGGTAAATTTTATGTATACTTATGTATATTTTTACCATGATTTTTAAAACATTGCTGTTTACGGCTGTTGTTAGCCTTGGTGAACTGACACAGACAGAAGCTAGTGATGGGTCAGATCCTGGCATTAGAGTTTAGTGAAGCTGACATGCACAGGAATGTCTTTTCTGAAAATTGAGAGGCAAAGCAGGACCTGTGGCAAGTCCGGGCTGTAGCTGCGTACCAGGAACCATGCAATTCACTGTTGGATCTAAGACAAGAAGGAAGGATCTGGCTGTGTAGGCTCAGGTAAGAAATCCAACAGCAGGAAGCAGGAGCCACTCGGCTTGCTTGGCCCCACTGCACTCTCTTTCTTCTTATCAAGGGCATAGTGGCCAGTTGCCTGCTCTTAGCAACAGAACAAGAGTGAGCCTGATGTCATGGCATCTGCCAGGTCGCAGGGTAAGGAGAACAGGGTGGTCATTTCATGTGCCTTGATCCAATCTAAAACAGCAAAATCATAACTGGGAACAAAGCCGGGTAGACCGCAAGACATTTAGAAAAACCGTAATAGTTGGATGACTTAAGAAGACTTTTCCCCCAGATAATATAAATTAAACAATACAAATAGTGGGGTAAAAATTATTCAACTTAAAATGCCTCTAGCCTTTCCCTTTTCCATCTTTGCTAAGTGGAATGTGATGTGGGATTATTCCTGTTGCTCCAGAATAGTGGCCGCTGCCCAAAGTTGAGACCATTCTCTAAGGAGCCATAAAGAATTAGTACTCAAAACCTCCTGCCAGGGCTTATTAAAAAGTGCACAACCAACCTTACCACTATCAACCACACCCTAGGAAACTCCTCTTTTTGCCCTCACCTTAGCAGAGGGAAGACTAGGTGTGTGGGAGTAAGGGGAAGAAATCCAGGAGAATTCATAGAGATTCATAAAGTGCCTCGAAGATCAGGGGACTGGCATCTCACTCCCTGACTGATGCCTGCTGAGGTGCAGCCCCTTTGTAACTTTGTGCTGCCATTGGAATA
The DNA here is from genome assembly GCF_000147115.1 of Myotis lucifugus. Lineage (NCBI taxonomy): Eukaryota > Metazoa > Chordata > Mammalia > Chiroptera > Vespertilionidae > Myotis > Myotis lucifugus. The sequence continues at coordinate 3,176,467 of NW_005871119.1, read as the reverse complement.
AAGCGTTTAAAGCAATTCTTGGGAGAGTGTTCCATTGTTCGTGGGGCATCCATACAGACCAATGTGCATGTCTACTCTAAAAGTTTCTGAAGGTGGGAGTAGAACAACCACTGCCAATAAGGCTTAAAGAAATAATATACCTACAAGAAGACGAGGGCTCCTACCCCCAATCTGGTTCACCATGACCTTAAAAAATATGGCAAGGACATCTGAGGTTTTATGATTCCATGTGAAGGACTGGGGAGTTAGAGGAGAAGCAGAAGAGCATGGGGCTGTCCAGGAGGATGCTGGGAAGAAGAAGCTGGGCGGGTGAACTGCTGGTCGACCTGAGGGAAGTCTACTCTCTTCCTCACAGCAACAGAGGGGCCTGGCAAATCTGAGCATTATTCCAAGGGAACCACACTCCACCTCCTGGAGGCCATCTCCTCCTCTAGGGCCCTGGCATCAGACATGCACCTGTTACCCCAGAGGGAGGCCAGTGAGGCCTCCCCACCACTGACCCCTCCACCATGGCCAGCTGCACTACCTCCCCTACTTCTACCACATGGGGAAGGAAAGGCAATGGAATCAGAAATGAGAGTGAAGTTCTTTGTTTGTTTGTTTTTTGTTTTTTTGTTTTTTAAATATATTTTATTGATTTTTTTACAGAGAGGAAGGGAGAGGGATAGAGAGTTAGAAACATCGATGAGAGAGAAACATCTATCAGCTGCTTCCTGCACACTTCCTACTGGGGATGTGCTGCAACCAAGGTACATGCTCTTGACTGGAATCGAACCTGGGACCTTTCAGTCCACAGGCCGACGCTCTATCCACTGAGCCAAACTGGTCAGGGCGAGAGTGAAGTTTTAAAACTAGGCTACACTTCGAAACCTGAAAGTAACCAGAAAGGTGTGGAATCTGTCCAAGATGTTAACCTGGAATTCAACAGAGCACAGTTGAAAATAACCATTGGCAAAAAAAATAATAATAATAAATTTTAAAAAATACTATTTTTATTAATACTCCACTAAACTGAAACAGCTCAATTATTACACAAAGCCAAACTATATATATAATTTAATACTGTGATTTTTCACTTAACAATTTTCTCTTAAGAAATCTTCATAAATATCATTTATAATAGTCTCATATTTCCATTTTACAGATATGTCATAATTTATTTAACCATTACTCTATTGTAGGACACTGGCATTGTTCTCAAATTTTTTTTAAAAAGTATTATAATATTTATTTCTTCCTTTAATGTGATTATTGGTATTAGTAAATAGCCACCGCTCTACAGACAAAGAGATTCTGACTTCCCAGTGATTCATTACGAGACAGTTTGGGGCATTGATAAGCCAGCCAGGAGTTTTAATGATCTGTTTACTAAGCCAGCAGCATTGCTCGTTTTATCCTTCTTGTGTTGGCCAGATGTGTGCTGCTGATAGCTGTAGCCCTACAGGATACAGCGTATCCCTGCCTTCCAGAATATAAGCACCGCAGTATGGGGTTTGTTTCTATTTCATTCTCTGCTTTATGCCGAGCACTCTGAATCGTTTACGTCAGATGGCTATGTGTTGGCTGTTGTCATTTTTTTTTATTTGACAATCTAAGGGAAAAGAGGTCAATGCCCCTGACTAAACAGTTAGGTATTGCATGTTTTAAAAATTCTTAAGGCACACAGGTTGAAAATCACTAATGTAACTGAAGAAACACAGGAGGCAGGGCCTACAGTAGAAGACAGAGACAAAGGAGAAGGAGGAGCTCAGGTCCCTGGCATCTGAATAAATATCGATGTGATCTTATAGCATTGGTTTTATTAAGATCTGAATTAATTAATCCAATCAGTAAGATATCAGGCTCATAATAAGATAGCTGAAACCAAACAACTGCCATATGGGGGAAATTATTACTAGTGTTTAGAAGTGGTGAACTGAACACATGCCCAACCCAAAGTCCCTGTGAAATAACAGAAAGGCCATAAATGAAATGGGGGGAAAAAAGTTTAAGGATTAAAAGCATAGCATTAAGGGATGGGAGTATGGAATGGATATAGCAGTTGAGGAAATTGTTAAGAAAATTCTGGAAGATGGAAACGAAATAGGATCAGACTGAAGGAGCAATTAAAGGAATGGAAAACCACAGCCTAAAACTTCATAGGTAAGAGGACTCCTCTAAAGGATGCCCAGAGATAGTACAAGTTCAGAGACAACATCAGCAAACATCAGTTTGGGATACAGCGTCATTAACTAAAGGAGTGAGGAGGCAGTTGGCTCCTCCCCACCTCCCTCTCCCTCTCTTCCCCAGGGTTTATATTTCCAGACTCTGTCTATAAACACAGCATACAGCAGCAACTTAAAGTCATGAGACAATATCAACATTATAAACTTCCACAATTAAAAAAATATAACAAAAATCAGGAAGGAGGCAGGTGGAAGAATATCTGTGTTCTCATTTCCTCATCTTTCGTAACAAGTTGATGAATACCATCTAAAATCAATAAGTCAAGAAATAGTAATGAAATATATTATTGGAGGCTAGAGAGTAACCACCATAAACAAATAAAAATCCCTTAAAAACATTCAGTGGCTACTGATGAAAATTTAAACCTTTTATTTCTGGGGAGTGAGACTTGGCATAGGTGTGGGGGGAGGGGCAAGGAGTCTTAGATACATTTGTATAACTTAAAAGGTTTTCTGAGTTTTTATATTGCTTTAATAAAAACTAATTTAAAGTGCTTAGTAAGAAGAAAGTGTAAAGAAATACACTAAAGTGTCGATAGTGGATGTTTTTGAATAAGAACTACGGACAACTTTTGTTTTGGTTTCCTACAATTCTATAGTTTGCAAGTTTCCTATCTTCATTGCTACTATAAATAGAAAAACAAACATTAAGAAAATGTCATCACCATGGGTTTTCAGTAAAGTATTTCACATATACTATTTAGCTGAAGAGAGGAGAATCAAAGAGGCCACCAGGGAAGGCTGGACCTTGGAGCTACTGCTAACAGGAAGAAAGTTGGAACTGAACAGAGGAGGTTGACACCAACTTCAGAAAAGAATAAATTTTGAATGTACACTGGAATGGAAAGTTTGACCAGCCATGGAGTTTATTGAGTCACTCCTGCTTATCTAGGTTTTTCTGTATGCTACCTGCATATCCACCCCTACCCTTATCACAACCAGATAAAAATCTGACCACTGCGGAGATCACAAGTGAGCCCTCCCCCATTAGGACATATTGTACCTGGAGCAGCTTGCTTCTTGGTTTTGTACTCACTGGTCATGTCTAACCACAGGTCAGACATGACCTTACAGTTAGCTTCATGATCTCCTCACTGCCATTCCTACTTGGTCAAGGAGTTATGGCCATGCAGGCTGTTGAGCTCGTCTACAGAATGGTTGCTACATGTGGTGTGGCTAGTGCAGAATATTATCAGAAAGTAGCTGGTTACTGCAACAGGTGTTCCTGCACAGCAGCCTCAACTATTAGTGCCTCCAACAAACCTGTCTTACTTGTACTTCAATGTCATGACCATGGCATCTGTCTCTGTGCATTTTTTTTTTTTTTGCAGTTTTTAAAAGGGAAATTTATTTGACAAGTTTCACTTAGCGCAATACATCTAAAAGGAAATCACAGTACAATGAAAGATTTAAATCAAGGCCTCGGAATTTCATACAAACACCAAGACCAAAATCCTAAAATATTGGTATTGCGTCTCAAAATTTCCCCATTAACTTAAAAAAAAAAAAAAGCTTAAACTTACATGCCTTGGAAGTTATTAAATAAAACTAGAATTAACAAACATGCCAAATGTTTCATTTTATAATTGTAGACACGGCTCCTATATTGAGTTTTACAAAAAAAAAGTATGTTTTTCAACATGCTTCCAAACTGTTCAATGTGATGTGGTGTAAGAGTAACATTTAACATAATTCAACTTCTTTACTCTAAATATACTTACTGCTTAAGTACATCCTATAATAGAACTAACTCGAGAAAAGCCGCAAATTGTTTGTTATAATTTACTCAACTTAGTTGTTACATCCCAGATGAATATTTGTGTTCAAAAATAATGAACCTTTAAGTCTTTTATTCAATCCTGATTTCCACTTGGAGTAAGCATAAATCACAAGCTGGTATTGCAAAAATGTTAAGTTTTGGTTTTTTCTTCTTTAAAATAATGTTGACCAAGAGTCAGTGATATGGATCAATTTCATTCCCCACCCACCACTCATACTAGACATGCTAGCCATCCCTCCCATTCCGTTCACTCCCACAGACACACGGCTCCCACTGCTGTAGGAGCTGCTGTTCACTGCTGCTTGGCTGCCTGTGCAATGTTTGATTGAAAATCACTGGAGTTTTCCTGTAAAACTTGGTCATATCCACTCATGCTGCTCTGGCTGCCAAAGCCACTTCCATAAGCACCACTCAGCTGCTGGCTGGCTGGGCCACCATAACGGGACTGGTTTGACAAGCCCATGGCTCCCATCATCTGGCTGCCATAAGCACCACCGCTCGCTCCTGCTGTAGAATGCAAGGAGACTTCTACATATCTGTCTTGCATATTTGCTTTGTCTTTTGACATAGCTGCCACAGCATCTTCATGAGTTGCAAATTCGACATCTGCTTCACCAGTTACTCTGCCATCAGCACCAATTTCAATATGTACTCTCCCAGGGTTGAGCAGTGAAGAAAATCTATACTAATAAAAGAGAAACATGCAAATTGGTGTCACTTCGCTACACCCACCAGCCAATCAGATGAGTATGCAAATTAATCCAACAAAGATGGCGGTTAATTTGCATACCCAGGCACAAAGCAAAGACTGAAGGCTCTGGCTGAGTGAAGACTGAAGACTGAAGAATGAAGAATGAAGAATGAAGAGGCTTGGCTTCTCTGCTGCGGCCGGACCAAAGGCCTGGGTCCCAGGTGCTAGAGGAAAACTGGTGCCAGCAGCCAGGGGAAGGAAGGCCTATTGCGCGAATCTTCATGCAACGGGCTTCTAGTATATATATAAATGTCTAGTATATATATAAATCCCCGCATGTGTACACAGTGTCCAGTTGTGCTCTGGAAAGTAGAGCCACCATCCCCCTATCTGTGGTCAGACATTCCTGAAAAACAGTAATTAAGGTCTCTTCCAAATCTATCTGATCCAAAACCACAGCCATCATTATAGCCATTATAACCATCATAGCCTCCATAATCTCCACCATAAGCATCACTCCTTATCCTTTGAAAGCCAGCTCCCCTGCCAATGCTGTTATGCCCTCTGCCAGCCCCAGGTCTGTGGTAGGGACCTGGCTGCTGCAAGGCCATAAGCCTTTGTAGTGGACCATAGTGAGTTCTAACTTCAGCTCGACTGTTCTTAAGAATTTCTATCCCTAACTGGTTTAGCTCAGTGGATTGAGTGTTGGCCTGCAGACTGAAGGGTCTCAGGTTCGATTCCGGTCAAAGGCATGTACCTTGGTTTCGGGCACATCCCCAGTAGGGAGTGTGCAGGAGGCAGCTGATCGATGTTTCTCTCTCATCGATGTTTCTAACTTTCTATCTCTCTCTGTAAAAATCAATAAAATATATTTTTTTAAAAAGAATTTCTATATATCTGTGTCCTGATCTTTCCTTGTGTTTCTTTAGAGCCTTTTCAGCTATTTCCTGTGAAGCAAACTGCATGAAGGCCTCCCCCGTACGCCTCTCCTGGAAGTCCACCAGCAATGTTATCCATTTGGCACAATTTCCAACCCTGAGAAGAACTGAACAATTTCTTTCTTACTACATGAGTCCTCTAAGCCGTACAAAGCTATCATTGGCCGTGTCAGGACTATTTGGACCAGTCTGCTTCAACACCCAATCCATTTCAACGTTGCTCGATTTGAATACTTCAACATATCTGTGTCCCATAGTTTCTCTCTTTTTTCAGTGCCAATTTGACTTCATCTTCTAATTCAAGTTCAACAAAAGCCTCGCCACTCGGTCTGCCTTCTCTGGTGTGGATGAAACGAATACCTTGAGCCCCATTTTGAATTTTGCAGTCAGAAAAAAAAAAAAAACACCAACACTGCACTTTGTCCACCCAGCAAGTCCAGGACAAGCCGCAGACTTTCACTACGAATCCCTCTCCACCTTCGGTACCCAACCTCCTCATCTCTTAGTGGATCCTGGCGTCGAAGTAGGCCAGTGATGGCGAACCTATGACACGCGTGCCAGAGGTGACACGCGTGCCAGAGGTGACACGCGAACTCATTTTTTTGGTTGATTTTTCTTTGTTAAATGGCATTTAAATATATAAAATAAATATCAAAAATATAAGTCTTTGTTTTACTATGGTTGCAAATATCAAAAAATTTCTATATGTGACACGGCACCAGAGTTAAGTTAGGGTTTTTCAAAATGCTGACACGCCGAGCTCAAAAGGTTTGCCATCACTGAAGTAGACTGATCACACGACTTCTGCATGGCTGAGCGAAAATCTCTGTGCATTTCTTTTAATACTTTCTCAGCCAATGTCCCAGAAGAGCATATCTTTTCATGCAATGGTCGGCAAAGATTTTCTACGAAAGTCAGTGGTCATGGATGTAGTGTTAATTGAACATCAAAAGAGTAGCATGCCAGCCTACTACAGGCAAAGAGCCCCTTTAGAAATATCCACTACTTCAAGAAGCCTGATATAGACCATTTCAGAATTTTTCTGCAATGTTTCCAAAATTTGGAGAACTATTACTTTTGAATGACCTTTTTGATCCCTCTGGTGGGCTTTTCCACTGCAGGCTAGGAAGACATCTTAAAGTATGTATAAGTCCTTTGGAATTACAAAGTCTCATCCCCAAATTCTTTAACATATGATGGAGCAGTAGAAGCTATTGAAATATGAAGGGAGCTGTGGCTGCCTTCACAGTGGATCAAATAAAAGTCAGCTAGGATCTTTTTCTGGCCAAGGTCTTGCTTCTCCAAGTAGGGTCCACAAATAGGCACTGTCAGCATTGCTGTGAATTACTCAGAGTTCAGGCCCTACCCGAGACCTACAGAATAATAATCTTCATCCCAGGTGATCTGTGTGCTCAGTAACATCTGGAAAGGACTCACTTAGGAGAATCCAAGGTTGCTTTGGGAGCGTTCTCAGCTGTCAAAACAGAGGCGCTACATCTTATGAATTTCATAACTAACTTCTGAGCATGCTATACTGGTTATTTGCTATTCAAGGTAAGTTAGATGATTCTCAGAATGATAGCAGTATTTCAGATTGCAGTTATTCTAGGCATGAGATGCTATGCCCTAGGGTTTGGAATCAACCCCTTCATTGCCTTGGTGATTCAGACCCTTTTAATTGTGGCTGCCAATCACAGAGGATTCCATCTTCCAAAGAGTACTCAGTTTTTGGTGTAGAAGCTGCTTTTCACTCATTGCTGAAATTTTTCTTTAAGAAGTACTTATATAATTTAGCCAAATAAAGTAAAGGAGTTCACAGCCGATGTGAGTCAAAGAATAAAGTTCTAGTTTTACAATCTCATTTGCCATGGCCTCTGAGTTTGTACCTGCCAGTACCAATGTTACACTGATCAAAAATACAGAACATTAATGAAGATGGTGCTTGTATGTTTTCTTACACATGGAAATAATGGATTCTGATGAACCTCTTAAAAGTCACAACAAAGCCTCAATTTTATGTGAGATACACATGTGTTCCAATGAACTTAGTATAGAAGTTCATCATCTAAATCAGGGGTAGGGAGTCTCTGGCCCACGGGCCATATAAGGCCCATGAAATCATTTGGCTTGGCCCTGCTAAGGCATTAGAGGTGAGTTAATGAAATATTTGACCAAATAGCAGGCTGATTTTTAAGTTGATAATTTTGTATGGCCCACGAATGATGTTACACATATCCAAATGGCCCTTTTTTGGCAGAAAAAAAGTTTCCCTACCCCTGAAAATCATCTGTGCTTGTGGCCCCAGTGAAGAGAAGGGACCCAAAAATTCAGTGTGTGTTTTGAATTTGCTTGTTGTAATTTATTTTTATCACTTGTACAAACATGAAGTATCAAAACAAGAAGGGTGACTCTTGCAGCCATGATGGACAGAACACCAAAGATCTTGGGTGACTTCATCTCATAAGACTGGGCCATTTTCCTTCCTCTTCCATTAAGTATCTTCCACAATGTACAGTTTTTCTAGAAAATTATATGGTTTGGTCCCATTTTTTTTTAAGGACTCTTCTTCATTCTGAAGAAATGTTACATTGTTCATAAGCTATTATTTGATATGTCATCATCCATTTCTTAATGGTCACTTTAAAATTCTGTGGTCAGTTGAGCTGTGTTGAGAAACTATAGTTCATGAGTACAATTCTCGAAAGCCTTTGGGGAGCCAAACAACTTGACTTTACTTATTTTTCCTGTTGTGACCACAGTGGGTATAATTAATACTATGTCATCATGATGATTGTCTAATGAAGAAAAAAATTAAGTAGGAATTTCTGAAGTGTCTAGAAGTTTTTTATAGAAGAAATTCCAGTGGTGGAAAAGGGACATACTTTTTAAATCACAAAGTTTGTGCTAAGGACAAAATGTACACATAAATATTAATAGAGCCTTTCTAATCTTTTGACAAATTCTAATGACAGTCATTTGAGAGTTCTTGTTTGTGGAGTATCCTTTGAAACTCAATAGAGGATTTATTGAGGAGTCTGCAACAGGGAATAAAGCATGTTGATTTGAAATTTGTAATTCAAATGTCCTAAAACCCAGTCAATAGGAATGTAAGTTAAAAATATAAAATTTAATAGCTTTCATAATGCAGAGTAGTGCAATTAAGAGCACAGACTTTGAAGTCAGAGGTTAGTCAGACTTGGGTCTGTCACTCAAAAGTTACAAATTGAACATGTTACTCAAACTCTCTAAGTTTTAGTGTTTGTTTTTTTTTAATCTGTAAAATTGAAACCATCATGTCCACTTCCTCAGATAATTTTGAAACTTAAATAAGATAATTGCTTAGTAAACCCCAAGGCTAATGAATGTAGGTATTATTATATTATTATTATTATTATTATTATACAGGGCAGGGTGAAAGTAGGTTAGGTTTACAGTTGTATGGAAAATTATACAATAATTAACAAATAATAACACAAGAATAAACTGTGTTTCATGTACTGACAACTGTAAACCTACTTTTGCCCCATCCTGAATACCTGGCAATATCTAGCTAGACAATGAAAGAGATAAATCTATACTAATAAAAGGGTAATATGCTAATTAGACCAGACGTTTTCGGGACATCCTTCAGACAAAGCCACAGTGGTGGGGCCGAGGCAGAGGCGGTTGGGGCAATCAGGCCAGCAAGGGGAGAGCAATTAGGGGGATCAGGCTGGCAGGGGAGAGTAGTTAGGGGCGATCGGGCCGGCAGGCAGAGGTAGTCAGGGGCAATCAGGCAGGCAGGCAGGTGAGCAGTTAGGAGCCAGCGGTCCCTGCGGGATGGGGCCTAAACCGGCAGTCCGACATCCCCCGAGGGGTCCTGGATCGGAGAGGGTGCAGGCCAGGCTGAGGGACCCACCGCCCCATGCACGAATTTTGTGCACTAGGCCTCTAGTATTATTATATAGGTAAATATTGTTATTATTGATAGAGTTATTGTATATCTATCAATAGCTGTCTTGATAATGTAAAAGACAAGATATTTAGTCATATTCTATGACCTAAGAAAAAACTAAAAATATACCATGTCTCTGGAAAGGAAAACAGAATAATTTAAAGATGTCAAATCATTCTAAACTGATTTACAGGCTCACTGACATCCAAAAACCATTTCTTTAAACTTTTCAAAATGATCTGAAAATATTTTTAGATAAACACTCAAAGTAAGTTGGAAAATAATAGTTATGAGGAAAGTTATAACATATCCAAATATTAAAATATTGCAGTGCTTTCTAATTTTGTGAAAAATATATAAAATAACAATTTTCAGTTTATATTTTTTCCCTGACTACATGCATAATTGTAGACTACTAGGTGCCCACGTAGGATGATATTATATACATATCAACAAAGTTTGATAAAAATACATGAACATTTTTAGTTTTAATCTGAAGATATAAGGATATCTGCAATTTACATTTTTTATATATTTTATAGACCATTTCCAAACTAACTAATGATAAATAAGGTGATTGGGAAAAGAAGAAATACAGAATTACAACTAGGTAAAATTTTTATTTTTATTAAATTAATACTTATCTATAATTTTTTTGCCTTTTTAAGTTATGATCATTTTAGTAGCTCATGGCAAAAATTAAAATTTATGAATATGAAGGAGATACTGAATTTTCCAAATTAGTATTAAAATGCAAAAGATTTACATTCTTTTCAAGCAACAAAAAGCATCAAGCATGTTTTCAGAACATCTGCAACATGAAAAAAAAGTTGTGAGGAACTATTAATAGAGAAATGAGAGCACTGGAGCATTCCACTGGGAATGTTCCCAGACTGTAGCCTTCCCAGGGTAATTATGTTTAGAATATTTACATTTGGACTAAATGTGCACTGGAGGAAAGTGCTTTGTAATTAGTAGTGGATAAGCTTGCTAGGAAGCAACCTTGCTTCAGCTGGCAAACATTAGACGTCCAGAGAATGTATTTTTTCTAGGCAAACCTTAATATTTTATGAGACAATTATTCATTTATATGTCTCCTTTGGCATGCAAAATTTTTCCCAGAGTGCTTCCAGGTTAACTTTGCTCTGATTGCAGGGAGTTTGGAATTAATCAGACTGGAATGGACAGACTATTATGTAAATTAGTTTATTATTTTGAACTTCACTCATTTAGGATTTAGGATTATTCAAATCTGATTGGGCTCTTTTGTTTTCCTCAGAATCATCAAGGAAGAAAATTTTACAGTGCAAGTTAAGATCTTAAATGAGAATCTCCTAAAAGAGAAAACTAAACATGTCAGCACCTTGTTTTGTGATGAGGGTTAAATGAGTTTCACTTGTATGAGCAATACATGCAAAAAGGAGGAGACAGCCAGGGCAATAAGCAACAGAAGAGAGGATGTGTGCAGTCTGCTGCTGTAACTCCTCTAGACAGCTCAGCTCTGGAGATGGATGGGCTGTAGAATCAGCAGTTTGGGCACAGGTCATCCATACACAGGAGGGTCAACCACTGTCAAACAAATAAGCAATGGCTTAGGTGTTGCATACATTAGGATAGCACTAGGTCCTGGCCTCAAAACCAGCATTCCATGGTTGCATAAATGCATAACATAAATGTAATTTTAAAAATCCTTTTTGAAAGAATTTTATTTAAGGATATTTAAAGCACAGAATCCATTCATTAAACAGAGTCATATATTTACTTAAAAAAAAATGAAAACACTATTTCGCCCACGTTTTCCAGTTCGTTGGCATATAGTTGTTTGTAATAGTTCCTTACAATCCTTTGTATTTCTGTGGTGTCAACTGTTACTTCACCTCCTTTGTTTCTGATTTTATAGAATGCGGAATCTCAGGAGGTGGGGGCTTGGGAAGAGGTTAACCAAAGACTCCATATGTAATAGTTTAGTAATTCACTTATTTTCAAATGTATGACATTCTCTTCTGAAATTGTCATATCAGATAGATCATGAGAGAGCCAAGATACAAAGTTGGATTACAACCGCTCTGAACATCAGTTTTCATCATCTAGATCACAGAGGTAAAATGCTGAAAACAAACATCTTTTTTATTTTATTTTATGTTATTTTTTATTGCTTAAAGCATTACAAAGGGTATTACATATGTGTCCTTTTTTTTCCCCGCCCTTGACAATACCCCGGCTTCCCCTACCCCCCAGTGTCTTATGTCCATTGGTTATGCTCATATGCATGCATACAAGTCCTTCGGTTGATCTCTTACCCCCCTCCCTCCTGCCCCCCAACCCTCCCCGGCCTTCCCGCTGCAGTTTGACAATCTGTGTGAGGCAGCTCTGCCTCTGTATCTATTATTGTTCAAAAGTTTATAATGGTCTCTATTATCCATGAATGAGTGAGATCATGTGGTATTTTTCCTTCATTGACTGGCTTATTTCACTTAGCATAATGCTCTCCAGCTCCATCCATGCCGTTGCAAATTGTAAGAGTTCCTTCTTTTTTACAGCAGCATAGTATTCCATCGTGTAGATGTACCACAGTTTTCTAATCCATTCATCTACTGATGGGCACTTAGGCTGTTCCCAGATCTTAGCTATGGTGAATTGTGCTGCTATGAACATATGGGTGCATATATCCTTTCTGATTGGTGTGAAAACAAACATCTTGACAGTGGCATGAAATACATCTGGTAGCAAATTTTTCTACCTCTATCCCTACAGTTAAATGTGAAATGCATCTACACACGTTTCTTTCCATTTTAGAATATTAAAATATGGAGAGTTGTGTGATGGCATTTAAGCATAGACAAGGGTGTGTAACATAACAGGTCAACTACTATCGCTGGCTAAACCATTTTCTGCATAAAACTGACCATCACCAACAAACTACTTACTCATTTGCTCTCTTCTACCCAGCTATGCAAAAATCTATCATAGCCAAAAAAGTCTGTTTTTTCAAGGAATTCCACTGGTGTGCTTACTGTTTTCATGTACTGCCCACCACTCCCACCACTCCCAATCTGAATTGTCTTGGATGAAAATAATACTAATGACTCATTTCATTATATTTTGATGGTGAGTGAATTTTTGAAATTTTATCATTTTTAGAAAGTGATGATAATTTGAAGTCTGAAAGGCAAGTTGGGCCAACTATATGAATTACAGTATTTTTACTGTTCTCTTCATAATTTTTAAGACAACTTCTTTAGGGATAATAAGCAAATTGGTTTGAATTAAAACTTGACATTAAAATATAATCTAAATTCTCCCTTTTGCAGCCATTGCTGAAGTGCCAGTGGCCAAAATGAAGTTTGATCCCTTTGTGACTTCTGACTGAAGCAAGAACCATAAAGGCATTTCAGTGCACCTTCCCACACTTGCAGGAAGGATACGTCTTCTCCTCTTTCCAAACAATGCTTTCTAATTTTGTGAAAATTATATAAAATAACAATTTTCAATTTATATTTTTCGATATTTTAGAATATTAAAATGTGGTTAAATATATTATGATTTATTTATTAAATAAATCATATTATTTAATCATTTATTAAAATATTCTGGTAGACACAGAAGTACAAGGTTTGATCCATGCCCATCTGAAAAAATGATGAAGTTCAGGTTGTATGAGGACACTACAGAGGACAGCAAATTGACAAAGTGGCCCGCTCTACAGGAAGAAATGTGTCATCTATATTAAATGAGTGCAGCAGGAGGAAACTAATGATACAACTTGTTCATGTAGGCATTCGCCCCAGCAAGGTGGTCATCACTAGACTAAAGCTGGACAAAGACCATAAAAAGATCCTTAAACGTAAAGCCAAATCTTGCCCAGTAGGAAAGGAAAAGGGCAAATACAAGGGAGAAATAATTGAGAAGATACAGGAATAAAGTAATCTTTAGCAACTTTTTTTGTTGCTAATCCTCACCTGAAGATATTTTTCCATTGATTCTTAGAGAGAGGGAGAGACACACAGAGAGAAACATAGATGTGAGAGAGACACAGCGATTGGTTGCCTCCCACATGCACCCCGACCAGGATTGGGGATCAAGTCCGCAACCTAGGTACTTGGCCGGAATCGAACCAGAGACCCTTCAGTCCTCAAGCTGACATTCTATCCACTGAGCCAAACTGGCTAGGGCTCGATACAACTTTCATTAAAAACTGTTAAAATGAATAAAGTATTTAATCTGAGTTCTCTTTTGAAATATGCAAGGTTGAATGGTGGCAATATGAAGAAAGGGCAAAAACACATGTTTTCAGAATAGATTATCATGTTCATTCTTCCATGGCTCTCAATGTAATGTTCCTTCTGTTTGCAATGAAATTTCCCTCCCACTTGTCTATCTGTAAAATCCTGTGTGTCCTTTAAAACCAAGTTCAGGCCCTAACTGGTTTGGCTCAGTGGATAGAGCATCGGCCTGTGGACTGAAGGGTCCTGGGTTCGATTCCAGTCAAGGGCATATGCCTGGGTTGCAGGCTTGGTCCCCAGTAGGGGGCATGCAGGAGGCAGCCAATCAATGATTCTTTCTCATCATTGATGTTTCTATCTCTCTCTCCCTCTCCTTCCTCTCTGAAATCAATAAAAACATTTTAAAAAAAATAAAACCAAGTTCAGGCATCACCACCTGCTACAGATTGTCCTCAAAATTTCTCCTTACACTCATGCTATGGCCATGGATAGTCACCTCCCACACCGACGTTTTGTTTAACCAATGAGAAAGTAGCAAATGTGACACAAGGACTTGAAAAGTGATTACACATTGAAAGTTACTTTTTCTTGCTGGTTCTGGAACTCAGCAATAAGAAGCCTAGGCCAGCCTGCTACAGGTTGGAGACATGTGATGCAACTGCCCTGTTGCTCCAGCCACCACCATGTATGTGAGCAAGGCCAGTTGAACGTAGCCACCTGAGTGAGTCCAGGTGTAATCATCCAGAGAGGTCCAGCAAAAATTGCTAATCTACAGATTTGTGAGCTAAGAAACGATTATGCTCTTAAGGGACTATGTTTTGGAGTGGCTTGTTATAAGCAAAAATTGATATAAAAATTTATTTCTATAAGTGGGGTGTTGCTATAACAAATATCTGAAGTGTGACAGTGAATTTAGGACGAGGCAGCAAGTAGAAACTGGAAAAGCTGTGGTTCAAGACTGTTAGCTAAGTCTAGAATAGTATAGCAAGAAAACTGTTAGCAAAGACCAGAAAATTTTTTGAGCAAACTAGTAGTGAAGGCTGGAACAATAAGTAAACTACTACAGGAGGTTGAAAAAATGGGGACTCAAGTTGCATAGTAGAGAAACAATTTTTAAAACTGTCACCTGTGGTAACTTTGGAAGATAGAAAGTATACCTAATTTTTAAAAAAGGAAGTATATCTATAAACTTGTGGAAACTGACTAAAGAGATAGCCGGGTCAGTTGGTTTCTGCTACCTGTGTGTTAGAAAGTACTGTAAGAGAGAAATGAACTAAAGGAACTGTTCAGTTTGTAGACAGAATTTAGAGGACAGTGAGTGGCCTTTACGCCAAGCAGAAGAAGCTTTAAGAATATAAGTTGTAGTATATTTAATTCAAATTTTAGCTTTTTCAATTCAACATTAATTCGTACTTTCCCTGAATTTGCATCTTTTACTAATTCTACATGAAATTTTCTTAGAAAATACTAATCTCAGGCTATAGATGAGGCAACCAAAGCTATCTGCCCGAATACACAGTAAGTAGTAAAGCCAGGATTTGATCTCGAGCTATCTGAATTCAAAATTACTACTCATTCCTTCTTCCTAGTCTCCCAGATTCTTTTCATAAGGAGAGCCTTCCAATTCATGAGTTACTTTACTTAAAATAAAATGTATACCATGTTATCATGTATTACTGACCCTCAAGAAATACACAAGAGCTTTGCAGACCTGGATCCTTTTAATATTCAAGATGGGCGACAGAATGATACATTATGTATGAAGGGCTAGAACCTGCTTTCTCACTTTTGTAATTATAAGAGGGAGGAAATTATTGTGCTCCAGCAGTTTGTGCTACTGAAGGTGAACTCTCTGTGAAATCTGACCCTCAATGCTCTCTTGGTGTATCTCCTGCTGCTTCTGACTTACTATCTTCCACTTTTTCTGGGTAAGCTTTCGCTCTCTTTTTATTCAGAAAATCCCCTTTAGATTAATGAAACGGAATTTTCTCTGGCAGGAGAACAAGGAAAAAATGGATTTTCAACAACAGGGGGACATAATATTTAAACCTGCCTAGGAAGGGAGAAATGTATTCAGCTAAGATAATTGCTCTTTGTTTTCCTTCCACAAAGGAAAGAAAACTCTATCATTAGGATGACTTATATGGTATTTTTTCCTGGAATCATGGAACACAGATGATAAATTTCTTTAAGTCCTTTATTCTCTGAATTTCCTCTTAATCTCCATTCTTTGGGGATTTAGAAAAGAGAAAATTCTCGTCTTTTTAAAACATGAGTGCAATAACAATTAGGCTTCCTACAATGACCTTTTTGTGTGGCAGTAGGAATTTTAAGGATATAAAACTGCACTGCATTTTTTCCAATTTTTAGTTTTTTAAAAAATTCAAAATTAGTGTACTTTCCTTGAGTTCGAAAATGATGTATTTCACTACTTCTGCCATGATATTTGATTTGAAAACTAATGCTCATTAACTATAGCTGTTTTGCCATTTATCAAATATCTTACTAATTCTAGAAGAGAGAGAAATAGAGCACACCTCATAGTTTATCCTATTATTTAGTGTCATTATAATGCACAGTTTCTCAACAGAGGCATATTGGTTAGCATTTGGGGCAGAAAAACGTTTCCTTGTGAGAGACTGTCCTGAGCACTGCATTAGCTTTTCACCCCTGGTCCCAACAAACGAAATGCCTATAGGACCCCAGAGTCATTGCGATAAGTAAAAATGCCTGTGCAAATTACAATCTCCCGTTTGGAGTATGGCCTTGTCTCTAATTGAATGAAATTCATGGGAATAATGCAGATTTGAGAAATCCACATTCATTCTCCCCGATAAATCTCCCCCAACAATTATGGGAGTCGCTAGGGAGCATCTCCCATGTGCTCATGAAATGGTCCTCTCCTCTCCCACGCGGCAGCAGCAAATTTCCTGCTTCCGGCCTCAGCTTCCTGCAGTGATGTCCAGGTCCTCATTGCTGGTGCATTTTCCTATTTACCAGCGCTTTTCGAGTATCCACTGGTACAACCTATTTCTCAGAACTCAGATGTTTCCTCCACGCTTCCGTGGTTAGCATGAGTGAGATGAGTGGTACATCACGGTTAGTGTTGGAGTGAGGAGGATGGGGCGTAGAGGAACGAAGGAGCCGAGAGCTCTCTCCTTCCTTCTCAGAACCTGGGCAGCACTTCCTCTTTTAGAACGAGTTACTTCCAGGGGCATCTCAGTGCAGACCAGAGTCTAGATTCCATGGGAACAGGGACTTCTGAGGAATAAGACCTGGCTTATTGCTGGTGTCAAATATCTGAGGTTGGAATTGCATTGAATGCATACATTAAACCTCCAGAATTAAGCAGCAGCCTCCGTGTCCCATTCAAACACAGCCCTATTTAAATTCTCAGACTGGGAGGATTGACCAAATATAGCACACATTAATTTCATAACTAATTATAATTATAATTCCATTATAATTTTAGCTTTTAAAAACATAGCAGATGTCTCAACTATGTTCTTATCCCATCTTCCAATTGCTTATATTTTTCTATTGTCCCAAACTCAGTATGTCCAGACAAAAGTATTTTCCTTCCCATCAAACCTGTTAGAAAGTCCAAGTTCTTAATTAGTGAAGGAGGGAGAGGAATCAGTAGTACGTACGTATAGTCATACTTCATGAATCCCAGGTGAGAACATTTGAGGTCATCTTTCTTATTATATACTAATTATTATGTTAATAATTCCTAATTAGTAACCCGATACGTCACTAATTTCATCGATCCTTTTATAAATATTTAAATTCACAAACTTGCATTCTTTTCACATTGCCATGACACTTTTCTCAGACCTCTATTGCCTTAAAACTGGATTCATCAGCTACCTGTGGCTCAGGTTTTCCTTGATTCATTCTGCCCTCTAACCTAGCACACAAATTTCCCACTGGGCCCCCATATATACCTTCTGTACCTATTTGATGGAATATTCCTTGATGTCACTAATTTTACAAATATTTATTGGATGTCTATTATGTACCAGACCTTGTTCTTCCTTCCTTTCTTTGCTTTTTAAAAATCCTACTTCATTATGAAATGTAGTTGGATTATTTCAATTCACACTGTTATCTCCTTTTTCTGAACTCTTATTCCATACTAGTTCATGGTCAGAACTCCAAAGTTTGGAATTTTATTGATAATCAATTGTTTCCACAATAGATTATAAATACTTGGAAGACCTAAATCATATTTTACACTATTTATATATTTTCTATATTATCTAGAATAGGGCTTGGCACATTATAATTGCTTATGAATAAATACTTATTCACTGATTTTATTGAAAGCTTAGATTCTCCCAAGAGATACCTGATTCAAAAATGAGCTAGCTGGGATAGAATATATAAGATCTCCATTCATTTATCATGGCTGGGTTTTTATAGGCTGTGATGTTTCATTTTGTAAACAAATATGAAATCTCACTAATTAAATTTTTAGGATTAATGTTACTAAGTTAGCTCATTCCTTAATCATTCTGCACCCCTTTAAAATGATTTAATGCTTATTTGTGCAGACTTAGTTATGTTATAGAAAAATTATAATTAAATAAAGTAAACCAGCATGAGACATTTATTAAATTGTTTTCGTGGAATGTGATAAGCTAATTGTAAAATTTATACAAAATAGCAAGAGAACAAAAATAGCCAAAGACAAAAAAAGAATAGCCAATATACTACTGAAGAAAAAAATATATACATGTGGAGATGGAAAGACTTTTCCTACTGTATTTCCAGGATTATTTCAAGTTTCACTAGTATGTTACACAGGTGTAGAGATAGACAAATAGACCAATGAAACAAAAATAGAAACCTCAGATACAGACCCTCCACATATATGAAAGAAGTCAGAGCGGCAATTTTTAAGTAGTATGGAAGGAATGGGCAACTTAATAAAAATGCCTGGACAACTTGTTTTCTATATGGATATTATTATTCTAATAAAAAAATAAATTCCTGATGGATTAAATACATGTAAGTTTCTAAACTTTCTGAAGAAAACATAGATTATATTTGTAACTTTGTGTTACAAAAAGGATTACTTAAGACACAAAAGGAGTAGTATCCATAAAGTAAAAGAGTTAAATATAAGTCTATTAACATAAAAACTTGTTTATTAAAGGACACCAGTTTAAAAGTGTGAAAAGACAAGACATCAGCTAGGGTCGGGTAGGGTGGGAAACTTATGTGTTCCAATTTCTGACACATATTAGTTAGAACAAAGTAATATATTACTTTGTGTATGTATATGTGTACTAGTATGTATATGTGTTTGTGTATCCAGTAAAAAACAACAACATGCAAATTAATAAAAATATGGGCAAAAAGCATGGATACCCATTTCACAGAAGAGGAAAAACCAATGATTAGTAAATTTGTACAAATATGTCCAACTTCACTTGTAATTAGGAAAAGGCTGAAGTACCATTTTATATCCAAAATCTTGGCAAACATTTTAAGGCCTGACATATCAACTGTGCTTGACAACAGGAACCCTCATATGTTGCTAATGAGAGGGTAAATGTGTCTAATCCCCTTTGGGAATAATTTGACATTATCTAAGAAAGTTAAAGATGCATGCATCTAACAGTCAGCAATTCCAATTCTAGATCAATACCCTAGACTAGGGAAAATCTCACATATGTGCAACAGAACAGAGGTACTAAAATGTTTAGTGCAGCACTGGTTTTAATAGTCAACTGGAACCAACCCAAAGGACCGTTGCAGGAGACGAGATAAATAAGTGGTGGTAGATATATATAATGGAATCCTTAATATATAGCAGTGAAAACAAATGGACTATAGTTTTATACATCCATATGAATGAAACATAATGCTGATGAAAAAGAAAGTGATAGAAAATACATAGTTGGCAGTACCAATTATATAAGATTCAAACATACAAAAGCCAACAAACATTATTTAGGGATACATAAGTTTTTTTAAAAGAAAAAAAGAAGTGATAACCCAAAGTTCTAGGAAGCAAGGACTGGAGTACGTTGAAAGGGTGGTAATGCTAGGTGAGGTACACAGAAGCAACTTCAAAACATGACAGTTTCATTCTTAAGCTGAGTGGTGGATAGGAATGTTTATTTTTCTTATTTATACTGTACTTATATATACTATATTCTTTACATATGTAAAATAATGAAAACATAAATTTTTGTTAGCATATGAAATAGATGTTTAACTAAATAAGCATCCTTCTGGTTTGTAATCTGATTCTAAAGTGTGTTTGTTTGCCTAAATGGTCTGGCTACGTACCTAGAGTGGTCCCTTTAAGCACAATTTCTGCTTCGGTTTCAATGACTATATGTAAAAACAATTAATTCTTTACAGCTCTATCTCCCTTCACAGAGAATTTACTCCCCAAACTCTACAGAGCAAGACTGTCCATGGGAACATGCAGGAAGTCAGGGTAGTTTGCTGAAATTAGGAGCTGGGATTATTTATATGGACTCTGCATATAAATAATTTGGGAGATTTCCACTTGCTCTGCGCTGAGTGGTAATGGTCTACATGTCTACAATTTTTAAATAACATTTTCAAAAAGAATCCCTTTTCCCCTTTTTTTACCACTCTCCCCCAACCCCCCCCCCCCCCACACACACACACACACTAAGTATCTTTAAGAACATATGGGAGTTCCCAGAAAAAGCCAAATGAAGATCTGAAACATCGATGCGCCTTGGTGCATCACCACAAGAATAAAGAAAACTGGGAATCCAACAACCTCCTAACACAACCACTGCTGCCTGCCAGTTCTTACATCAAATAAAAATCATCAGTGAGGGGAAGGATGGTTGCACAGTGACTAAGCAGACAGATGGCAGGTGTGAGTCACAACACTCTGGGGTGCGAGCTCAAATCATTCTGCATCTCTCACTGCTGGAGAGGGAGGGAGGAACAAAAACAAACCACCCCGTGGGCCAGGCATAAAATACTGACAATCCAACCAACAGAAATACAAAAGATAGAGGAGACAACCAAGATTTGAAGGGTTGCATTGCAACTGCTAAACCAAATTCTTCAGGCCTGTCCTTTGATCTTTCCCTGCCTTCATCTGACTTAAGCCTCTCCCACCTTCCCCAGCTGGCCTTCCCTGTCATGCACTAGGAGGTTACTGTTTTTCCACTTCACCTCCCTTCCTGGGCTGGGACCACCTTGTTACAAAGGTTAGCTGGCTGCATTCCTGAAGAGCAACGTTCCGAGGCCAGTGATAAGATGTTGACCGCATCCTTGCCTGGCCAGCAGCCCACGGGTTCACTATCTTAGCATTCCTGTGAGTGACCAGATCCAATCTGTATGTGTTAGACACATACTTGGAGCAGAACAAAGACAGCCACTCTTATTTGCATAACTGTTTTCCACATTGCTGTCCTAAAGATGAGCTTTAATGAATATGAATGTAATTACAGAAAAGGGCCCTAGGTGGAGCTTCAGTACTGGTGGCGACAAATGTAGGAACAATTGAAAATAAAGTCCGGCTCCTCCAAAAATTCCACAAAGAATTATAACACCGTGTTGAAAAACTTGTTTTGCTACTGTTGTTCTTCCTGCATAGGAGCCAGCTGAATA
Organism: Myotis lucifugus; assembly: GCF_000147115.1. Lineage (NCBI taxonomy): Eukaryota > Metazoa > Chordata > Mammalia > Chiroptera > Vespertilionidae > Myotis > Myotis lucifugus. The sequence continues at coordinate 3,155,059 of NW_005871119.1, read as the reverse complement.
TAGAAATATGTCTCTTGCTGAAGAATACCTCTCAAAAGAGCATGGCTTTGTAATAAAGAGTGAAAGCACATGAAAGCTGGTTTTCTGTCTCTGATGGCATTTCTACAAGGCAGTTTATGGGCGAGAAGTGTCCCTAACCTGTTAGCATGCTCTCCTGAACATTTCTCCTTGCTCCTTAGAGGGATACCACTACTAAAATTTATTTTTATAGCAAAAAATAATCTCATATTATAAGAGAAACACCAGAATTAGTTTAAAAACGACTTGCCTTTAGTAGATTACAGACACAGAAACTGTAATATGTCAAAATTATTTTTTCCATTTGTTTTTCTAATCTTTGTCAACAATGTCAAAGAAATGAGAGAGAATAATTGGATTTTGAAACTTTATTTTACTATGAGGAACCTATTTGCGTTCCTAGTCATAAATAAAGATTATTAATGCAAAAATGAGATTTGGAAGATTTTGATGGTTCTTCCCAAACAATGCCAAATAAGTCGTTAAAAAAAGTGAGACAACTTGCCTAAAATGTAGGAATTCTTAAGCTGGGGATGGGGTTCATGTGTAGAATCCTTTGGGCTGTGCTTAGGATTCAGGACATCTATACTGATCCTCTCTTTATTTAAAAATCTTGATATTTTGTTCATTCTGATTTTTTGCCTTAATTTTTAAAGTATTGCATTAAAATGTTTTGATAATTGAGTTTTTAGTAATCCTTAAATTTGCTGACTGAGTATGATTGCTTCACTTACTCCATACTAGTCCTGGTCTGATTTATGGACTATTATTATTTTCACAAATGTCTAACCAGAACTTAGCATTTTCTTTAGGAATGAGCATAGACAACAAACCACAAGAGTATAAGCATTATCTATGACTTGGAGACCAGTAGACATTATGATTGTTGCTAATAGTGCCAAATATCATTTGTATTCATCAGTACTTTCAAATTATGATTGTTATTATATCTGAAGTATATCTTGGTACTCAATGCTTTAATTTAAAAAGCACACAATATTTAGAAAAATACAAGCTCCCAAAACTCAATCAGGAAGAATCCCAAAACCTGAATAGACCAATAACCATTGAAGAGTGGGTTTAGAGATCAAAAATCTTCCAGCAAGCAAAAGCCCTGGTCCAGACGGCTTTACAGTGGAGTTCTACCAAGCACTCAAAGAAGAACTAAAACCTATCCTTCTCAGACTATTCTAAAAAATTCAAGAGCAAAGCACACTTCCAAGCTCTTACTATGAAGCCAGCATTACCCTAATTCCAAAACCAGATAAAGACACCACAAAAAAAGTGAACTACAGGCCAATATCCCTGATGAACATAGATGTTAAAATCCTCAACAAAATTCTAGCAAACCGGATCCAGTATTACATTAGAAAGATCATACACCATGACCAAGTGGGATTTATTCCAGGAATGCAAGGCTGGTACAATATCCGCAAATCAATAAACGTGATACATCACATAAGCAAGTTGAGAGACAAAAATCACATAATCATATCGATTGATGCAGAATAGGCATTTGACAAAGTCCAACACCCTTTTCTGATAAAAATGCTCAGCAAAGTGGGAATAGAGGGATCATACCGCAACATAATAAAAGCCTTATATGACAAACCTACAGCCAACATCATACTCAATGGGCAAAAACTAAAACCATTTCCCTTAAGAACAGGAACAAGACAGGGATGCCCACTTTCACCACTCCTGTTCAACATAGTACTGGAAGTGCTAGCCAAAGCAATCAGACAAGAAGAAGAAATAAAAGGCATCCAAATTGGAAAAGAAGAAGTAAAATTGTCATTATTCGCAGATGACATGATACTGTACTTAGAAAACCCTAAAGACTCCATCAAAAAATTATTAGACCTAATAAATGAATTTGGCAATGTAGCAGGATTCAAAATTAGCGCCAAGAAATCTATGGCATTTTTATATGCCAATAGTGAACTTACAGAAAGAGAAATTAAAAGAACAATCCCGTTTACCATTGCACCAAAAAAATTAAGATACCTAGGAATAAACTTAACCAAGGAGGTAAAAGACCTCTACCCAGAAAACTACAGGACATTGAAAAAAGAGATAGAGGAAGACATAAACAGATGGAAGAACATACCGTGTTCATGGATTGGTAGAATCAACATCATCAAAATGTCCATACTACCCAAAGCAATCTATAGATTCAATGCACTCCCCATTAAAATACCAACAGCATATTTCACAGACCTAGAAAGAACTCTCCAAAAATACACAAATATCCTATATAATAAAAGTCCAGCAACCGAATGGCAGAATAACTGGAACGACCAGGACAACTGCGGCCCCTCACTCTGGCCAGCCCTGCCCCAGATCGGCCCACATGGGGCGTGCCGACTGGACCCCACCAGTGCACGAATTCGTGCACCGGGCCTCTAGTCAATAAATATAAAAGCCTAAGCGACCAAATGACCAAACAACCGAAGGACCAAACGACCGGTCAACCGGTCGCTGTGACATGCACTGACTGCCAGGGGGCAGATGCTCAATGCAGGAGCTACTCGCTGGTGGTCAGTGCGCTCCCACAGCCAACCTCCTGCGGCCAGTCAATCTCCCACAGTCCCTCCCCCAGGCTGGCCAAACCTCCTGTGGGCCCTTCCCCGGCTAACCTCCCATGGCCCCAATCGCCCCGATTGCAGGCCAGGCTGAGGGACCCCACCGGTGCACAAATTCATGCACCAGGCCTCCAGTATACTTACAAAAATAAGGCATGTTTTAAGCCATAAAATTAACCTTAATGAGTTTCAAAGACCTGTAGTCATACAACCACATTCTTTGATATAATTAAATTAGATATCAATAAAAATAAATAAATATACCTCTAAATAAGCACTGCTCAACTAAATATTTAATGGAAAGTACAAAATATTAGGACTTAAAGACAATATTATCAAAATTGTGAGGTGCAGCAAAGGCATTTCTTTGAGGGAACATTATAGCCTTAACTGCTCACAAATAGAAAAGATGAAAAGCTTCAAATTTAATGAGCTAAGAATCCAACTTAAGAAGTTTAAAAAATAAATAGCAGAATAAACTAAAGAATTAGAAACAAGGAAATAATTATAACAGATATATTAATGAAATAGAAAAATGTACCATAAATGGGAGTAAAATGTCAAAAGTTCATTCTTCAAAAATGCTAATAAAATTGACAAAGTCCTAGTAAATTTAATCAAGAAAAAGGAGAGAATTCAAAGTAAGCACAAGTAAGAATGAAAAAGGAAATAACATAAAATTCTACATATATTGAATAGAAAATAAAAGGAAATTATGAACTTTATGCCAGTAAACTTGAAAAATAGAACTTACGAATACTGAAAAATATATAACTTAAAAATGGACTCAAGTATAACCATATAAGAAATAATCTGTAATCATTAAACACATTTTGGGAATACTTCTCCTACCCAGTATTGTGAAATCAAAACCTATTGATAAATTCCTAATAGAGGCTATGGTTAGGAATGCAAGAGATGATGGAATTAAGCTAAAAGTTTATAGGGTAACTGTTATATTTTCAATAGACTTTATGTGAGTCTCTTTTACTTGATTGAATTGTGGAAATTGACATTATATCTCACTGGGGAACATTCCCCTGCCTAATGTTGTAAAGCTGAAGGCATATAAATCCACCTTTCAAGCAATATTAATTAGACATGCTAAAGAAGAACATTTAAATAGCTGCATTGAAAGATTTGTTGTAATAGGCTAATAAAAAGTTAAGATATAAGAGGTACCTAAAATAAAAGACTATAAGACTGACGTTATTCCTTACAGGTGATCCTTTTCAAATATCTTTCATTCTTTGTTTTAAGACCAACCTAAGAGCCATAATTAGAGCATTTCTTAAACCCAGGGAGGATGCTCAGAAGTGTTGTAACTGGATTTTCTCCTGAGCCCAATGAGAGAGTAAAATAAAATTTCATGTTGTCTTTTCCTTCCCAAATCCATGCCAATTGCTACTGATCCTTTTTCTCCCAGAGATAGCTATTGCCTGTGTCCTAAGGGACTGTCTTGGCTTTCTGTGTGCCTGGGACATGCAGGCTGTCCCTTCTTTCCTTTGGCTACCAAAGAGTATAACTGCACGGTAATAATTTTTCCACCCTCTTCAGTCCACAGGATTGTTTAATACTGCCAGAAGTATTTACTGTTTGTCCCAGCTGAAACCTGACAAGACACACCAAGGGAATTAATAACTATGATCAGAAATTTGGCAACACTGGAAGCTCAGAGTCAGAGATTGATAGGAATTTTCTAAAGGCCTCAACCTCTAAAGTAAACTAAAACTATGTGCCCAGAGGGAAAAACACAAATTAGGTGAGTTACAACCCAATTCTTTGGGGTTTTGAGAGCAATTGTCCTTGTGTTACAAATATTTGCAAAACCATAAATGCAGTTCTAGAAGCAGTTCAAAGTCCACCTTTGGTAAAAAGGAGGGTAGTTTTATAGAGAAAAATTATGTTTCAGAAATACACCTTTGTAAAGTAAGATTCCAGTGCTATTCACAGTTTTTTTAAAGTTTTGTTTCTACCTGTAAACTGGACTAGATACTGAATTCTAGTTTCCTCCAATATCTAGCTATGACTCCCCAACTAACATTTCCAATTTTTTTTCTAGCCTTTGACTTGGAATCAGAGAACTAAAACTGCTCTTTTCCCAAAGTCATGAGAGCTGAAGTTGGACAACTTGATATAAATGAGAAAAATCAGCAGAATAATTCATATCTGAACAATCTTTGTGTCTGCTGCAGAAGGGTTACCAGAGATATTCAAAATGCAAGATAGGAATATCCAGCAGATTGTCACTAACTGGCTTCTGTCCATCTAAGATGCTTCAAGCCAGATATCTAGAAATCTCGACTGGCTGACTTCAGAACTCAGAAACTAGAATTGTAATCTGCTTCCATCATTTACCTTTGGCTTACTTTGGTTTCTATAGGAAAACAACAAGTTTCCCTAAGATGTGCCCCTTTGGTTTGTGAATTATTTTGAACTGAAGGGGATCGAGACATGGGCCTAACTTTGGGAACCCACCTGCATCACTACCTTCTGAAATAAAGACACAACTATTTAAGTAACTGACCTATTCTCAAGACTGACACTGGTTTAATGAGATATGAAGCAATCTATCCACCCAACTTCTGGAATGTGAAACTTCTCAGGAAGTTTCAAGGGTGGAACTAAAAAGATTTAGAACAAGTTTCCCTAAGATGTGCCCCTTTGGTTTGTGAATTATTTTGAACTGAAGGGGATCGAGACACTGTGGGCTCATGAGAAATTTTTATCTCTCCCCTATTAGGGGCCCTGCCCATAATAAGAGTTAATACCAGAAATAACTTTTTAATCACCTATCTGTAGGACACGGCAAACTTCTAACTACTGAAAGTTTTCTTATTCTATGAATGACTGTACTCCCCTCTCAAGCCCCAAGCCACCTTATCTCATCCTTAGCTCATACATACCTCATTTTAACTTTTGTCTCTGAACTTCTCATGCATGTGGAGTCTCTGACTCCCTCATGTATGTGAAATTCCCATATGTATGTATATAGTTAAATTTGGTTATTCTCTCTTGTCAATCTGTCACATGTTGATTTCATTATTAGACCAGCTGGAGGAAGCTGGAAAGGTAGAAGAAACATTCTGCCTTCCCCAGAGTATCTATGAAAAACTCGCAGCTTCCATCATACTTAATAGTAAAAGACTTGATTCTTTCCCCTTAAGATCAAGGACAATAAAAGGATGTCTGCTCTTACCACTTCTAATCAACATTGTACTGGCTGTTTCGGTCAGGGAAATTAAGCAAGGAAAATAATAAAAGGCATCCATACTGGGGGGGAGGGGAGAAATAAAATTATCTCTATTGGCAGGTGATCTTTCTTGTGTATAGAAAATCTAAAATCTAATAAAAACTATTAGAACGAATGCTACTAAAAACTACTAGAACTAATAAATGAATTAATTCAGGTTGTAGGACATGAAATCTATAAATGAAAACCAATCATATACAGTAGCAATGACCAAACTATAAATAAAATTAAGAAAAAATTCCATTTACAATAGTATCAAAAATCAAATACTCAAAAGTAAATTTAACAGAAATACAAAACTTATACTCTGAAAATTATAACAAGATTGTTGAAATAAGTAAAAAAAGACCTAAAGTAAATGAAAGACATTCTGTGTTCATTAATTGAAATACTTAATATTGTAAACATGGCAGTACTCTCCAAACTGACCTACTGATTCAATGCAATTCCTTTTAAAACCATAGCTGGCTTTTTGCAGAAATTAACAAGATGAACCTAAAACTCATATGGAAATTCAAGGAATCCAGAATAGCCAAAACCATCCTGAAAAAAGAACAGAGCTGGAAGACTCACACTTCCCAATTACAAAACTTACTGCAGTGCTGCAGTATTTGAGACAATGTGTTACTGGCATAAGAGAGACATATATCATTGAAATAGAATTGAGAGTTCAGAAATAATCCCTCACATTTAGGGTCGGTACATTTTCAAAAAGGGTGCCAAAACAATTCAATGGAAAAATAATAGGCTTTTTAAGAAATGGTGTTGGCACAACTGGGTATCCACATGCAACGAATAGAGCTGGACTCCAACCTTATGCCATATACAAAATTTAACTCAAAATAGGTCAATGTGAATGTGAGAGCTAAAACTATAAAACTTTTAGAAGAAATCATAGACATAAATGTTCAAGACCTTGAACTAATCAGTGTTCTTGGATATGACACCCAAAGCACAAGCAACAATTAAAAAAAAAGATACATTAAACATCAAAATAGAAAACTTTTGTGCTTCAAAGGACATGATCAAGAAGGTGAAAGGACAACCCACCAAATGGTAGAAAATTTTTGCTATTCTATATCTAGTAAGAGACTTGTATGTGAATTGTATTACTCAATAATATAAAGATAGTTAACCCAATTTTAAAAATAGGCAATGGATCTGAACAGATATTTCTCCAAAAAAGATATACATATACATACACACACACAAATGGCCCATAAGCACAGGAAAAGGTGCTCAATATCACTAGCTCTGAGAGAAATGCAAATCAGAACCAAACTGAGATACTATTTCACATCCACTGGGATGGCAATAATCAAGACAGATAATAAGTGGGTGAAAATATGAAGAAACTGGTAGGAATGCACTACTGGTAGGAATGTAAAATGGTGTGACCACTATGGAAAATCACCTGGCACTTTTCAACAGGTTAAGAGAGAATACAGAGACACAGAAGACAAAATCGGTTGACTCAAGCAATCCAACAAATGGCAAGGAAAATAAAAGATCAAAAGAAAATATTATTAATGATATCCAGAGAAAGAAGAAGTGCAGTGATAATATTGCCTTCTTTTTACATGGCATACTCCACAAATGATATCTCTAAGTCCACTAGAAGTTTGCTTAATACATGCAGTATGTACCATCTGTACCCAGAGAATGGCAGACAAGTCAAGACTGATTTGCCTTGGGAAGAAAATGGTGGAATGTGCTTTAGACAGGGAGGGCTAATTGGCATGCAACTTGAAATATTCAAGAAATTAGCCTACAATGCCAAGCAATTAGCTCTTACTAAAAGACGTTGCAAGTCAGTACATATATACTATGCTTGAAAAGGGCAAGAGTTATTTATGTTCTTTTCTCATGAAAAGCTGTGATAGCCCTGTAAATTATAGTAATTCCGTTTCACTTAGAGTCCCAGAAAAATGCTGGATTTAATCTTCACACGATCAATGCAAAAATGTCAACAGTGCCCAGTATGGAAGAAGCTTAGCCTGACGGTGAAAGGAAGCTCATGAAACCCCATTACTACTCCGTGACAGCCAGCCAGGCTACCTGGATAAGGTGAAGGCAACTGATGCAATGTCATGGACTTGAACAAGATTTTAATTCTATAATACCTGATTTTTTTCATCAACAAAAAAGATTTAGAGTTTAGTAATCAGGTTTGTGAACTTAGGTAAAGGCTTGTATTCAAAGAGCTCAAAAGCTCAAGAACTCAATATTGCTAGAAGGACATTTCTAGAAGTGCCCCATTTATTTTATTTTTAAATTTTATCTTTATTGTTGAAAATACTACAGATATCTCCCTTGTTCCCCATTTATCCCCTTCTACTTCACCCCCCTTTCCTCACCCCACCCCCCTCAGGCCTTCACCACACTATTGTTTGTGTCCATGGGTTATGTATATATGCATATAAATTCTTTGGTTAATCTCTTCCGAACCACATCCCCCTTCCCTCTGAGATTTGACAGTCTGTTCCATGCTTCTATGTTTCTAGATCTATTTCATCAGTTTATTTTGTTCATTAGATTCCACATATGAGTGAGATCATGTGATCCTTGTCTAAAGGCAGATATTTTGGTCACCACCTGCAGTTTCCTGAATCCCTACCTTGATTAGTTAGGAAAATGCACCTTTCTCCCCAGCAGGTGGCTGGGTTTCAGCCCCTACTCAGGCCTCCTCTAACATCCTTGTGCAGGACACAACTGTACAAGGAGGTGGCCTGATGGCAATTCCTTCACCATCCCTCTGATCTTTTTCCTTTGCTTTATTTTCCCCACAACATAAAACAGCCTGTAACATACCATACAAATGAACTTGTTTTATTTATTTTGGTCTCCTCACACTAGAATATATGTGTCATGATGGCAAAGATTTTTGTTTTGTTTACTGTCACCAGCACCTAATATGCCTGATTAAATATGACAGTGCTCAGTAAACATTTGTTGAAGAAAATGTGCTGGAAATGGATCAAGAACAAAAAAATGAAAAATAAAAAGAGTTACTATGTGATCTATCAATTCCACTCCTAGCCAAATCCCCTCTCTGTACATAAATACCAGAAGACAGGTGTAATAATGTTTATTATAACCACGAAAGACTGGTACCACCCAATGTCCATCAACTGGAAACTGCTCACAATGAGGCAGAGGACATTCTGTATATGGAAACTGCGTGCTATTAGGAAAGAGGAATGTCCAAAAACAAACACCAATACCACAAAGCAAATTCCCTCTACACACTAGGGTAGGTTTTGTCCCCATATGCTCCTAACCCAAAGGGAATATGGTTGTGTTACCTAACTCCCTCCCTCAAACTTCTACAAAGCAATGCACTCCATTATTAGCCCAGCATGAGCTCAGATGCATAGAAATAATGTCAGAGTAGAGAGAAGGGGGCTTGGTGACTGTTTTTCGAGGTGTAAGATGGGACTTGATAAGGTGAAAGACACTCTGTCCCTTGCTATGCAGGGAAGAAAAGAAACAGTAGGCAGATCACTCTCCATTTGTCCTCTGGCTATATCCTCCCTGCCCCAGAGTATCAGGTACAGGGACAGAGGAAGCCTGGACCCCCGTTCTTGAACTGGTTCAGGACCTGCCTTATCCACATTAACCATTTCTCCACTCTCCACCCACTCATCTGGAGGCCTGGAGAAAACCAACTGACCTGCCTTTTTTCATTCCTGTCCCCTCAGGCACAGAAGCAGATACTGTCTGTCCTCTCCCTGCTGGGAAAAGGACTTCCCTATTTCATCTGAAGTGGTTCCCAGCTTCTCTTGCCACTAACCATTTCTTTCCTGTGTAACCTTTCCTCCGTTGTCCTTTCTATTAATACATCCTCCCTTGTCACACCATCTTCCCAGGTGACACTGATGTCATTGATGGGCTACCTCACCATCGCTTCCTCCTCTGGCCACAGATACTTAAAAGTGTCCCAGGAGTCCCTCTAAAGCTGCCTCTCCTCCCCCTCCAACAACTGCAAACAAATCTGAGTCAGTGGAAGGACTTTATGTTCTGAAGCTGCAAACTTGGATTGTCTGGCAACACTGTTTATTTAAGGTGGAAAAAACAGAAACCATGATGGTCAGACAGGTTTTTCTTCTCTACAAAAAGGCAAAAAGGAGTTTTAAGTGGGTTCTCAAGAACGCACATCGCAAGAACGTACATACATATATAAAACATATATGTATAAAATGCAGTAAAGTAATACTTCTGCAATTTAAGTGGATTTTATATTTTGCTGATCAACATGATCAGTTTTATATGTAATGTTTACTTATTCTCACTCAGTACCCTATAACATAGCTGAAGAGTAAAAAAAAAAAAAAAAAAAAAAAAAAAAGCCTTTTCAATTTTCTACTATTTTGAGTCTCCTTGGTTACTGTTAATGTTCACGTCAATACTTAAGAGTTAACCATTCATAGTATACATCATTCTCTCTGGGAGATTCTTGAAAAGTTATTTTACTATGAAGGATCTGATATTTATTTATTATTATATGGTAGTTGCTTTCAAGAAGATTTTGAGGTGACTTAAAATAAAAATAGTACAACTACAATAGTAAAGAAAATAAAAGCCATGCTAAAGAAAGGAAACAAACATGTTTAGCTTAGTAGCAAATACAACTACATTGATGAAGCACTAATCTAACTTGAGCTTCCTAGCAGCCAAAGTAAAAAGGGAAACAGTACCAATACTTCAAATTTAAAAAAAAAAAGATTGGTTTTGTTTTACAGCCAAATCTAAAAGGAATTTATACAAAAAGAAACATTCATTCATTCATTTGAAAAATATTTATTTACTACTTACAATGATCCAAACCCTGCATAAGATACTGGGAATAATAAGTTAAACAGTTCAAAAATGATCTCTGCCCTCAAAAAGCTTACAGTCCATTGGGAGAGACAGGCATAAACAAGTAATCAAGCAAATAAATATAAATCACAATTGAGGAAGTGTACAGGGAACTAAGAAAATAACCCAGTGGGAAGGCCTCTCTGACAGAGTAACATTTAAAAAACAAGTTAAGAGATAAAATGTATTTCCTGCACAGAGATGGTTTAGGGGAGAACAGGGCCTGAAGTACTCCTACGGAAGATTGACTTTTGAGGCTAAGAAACTCCAAGTGTGCTTGTCAGATATCCTGCTTAGCAAATTGGAATACAGGCTCCAGATTTTTAAATTAAAATGCCTAAGTATGAGGCCCGTGGCATTGAGAGTCAAGGAAGACTTTTAATGGGAGGGTAGCTCGAGGTTAGATAACCCGAAGAAGCAGCAGAATCTGCTTCCAAGAGCCCTTGAGGGTGCAAGCCTACCTACCTATCTGGGTTCATGTGATTTTGCTTGAACTAAAATGGTCTCATTTTAGTAACTTTGGGCTTTATAATTGCTTTTCCTCCCACATGTCCTATTTCAATAAAAGAGACAAATAAGAAATGCACTTTTATAATGAAAACATTGTAATTCAGATTTGTATTAAAAATTGTATTATAATTTAGAGATTGAAAAGCCAGGAGGACGTTATATGAAATTTCTTTGTTCTTTTTCAGTCTTCTGAGAGAAAGGGTCTGAGGGAGAGAGAGTGCAAGGGGAAAGGGGAAAAAGTGGAAGTAGTGGAGGGGAGGGTGCAGAGAGAGTGAGAGAGAGAGGGAGAGCCTTTGCTTTAAAGGGAATATGATGTTGAAAAAAGCTGACAGGCAAAAAACAAGCCCAAGTGTTGTTGCTATGGTTACTATACCATCTGTGTTCTTGCCCACCCTACACCAAAGGGTTATATAACCTGGTAACTAGCTTAGTAGTAAAATGGATTGAACAGTGGAACCAGTTATTTTTGTTATCTTTAAAAAGGGCGATGGTACATCAAAACGAAGCACTACACAATGCTTTCGATGTCTCCCTCCACGTGGAGCACTCTGGGATGCAAGCACGATTCCCCTGAGAGCACCCAGGGATCTCTGAAGTATCACAGTGGCCCTGGGTTTTAGTCCTCCAGAGGCTATTGTTCCCATGTAATTCACATTTAGGCGATGTCACAGCAGTTATACATTTAAATGTTTTTAATTGCAATTGATTTACAAATAAACCAAAGGTCAGACTAAAACACAAGAACTGTCCTCTACAAGGAAATGAGACTCTCCGTTGATCAAAAATTCAATTTTCCTCATAAGTGGTAGCATGCAAAGATTATACTCTCTCAGGCATAGAGAAGAGAATATTCTAAACCCATTTCTCTCACCAGAAATACAGCTTTCTTGTGCAAGGTCCCCAGAACTGTGATAAAGAACTGTTGTATCACCACTGGCAGAAGACACAGCCCTGAACCAGCCAGCCCACCGACCCATGGCCCACAACATGATACATTAGAAACACCGGGCACAGAGAAGCAGCTTCCAATCACCACAAACTAGAATTGGGCAGGTGTTGGATTTTGCCAGTTTCATCCTTACACGGCTTCTCAATTTCCCTGGGGAAATAAGTGTTAGGGTCCCAGGAAGGCCAATCATTTCTAAGTCTGTACTTGCAGCCCTCAGCTCTTCCCCGTGGATTTCCTGCAGGCACCTGAAAAGCCACATGTCCCAGCGATTATCCAAGCTAGAACCGGAAAGCTACCTTCATCTTTCCCACCCCCAAACATTTAGCCACATAGCTCAGGTGAGTTACCTCACCTATCGTGTCTTAGCCTGGGTTTACCTGGGTTGCCCAACAGACACCTTGCTTCTCGAGTTAGCGATGAGATTAAAACTCTTGGAATGCTGCCTTGAGACCACCACTCTGTGAGAAAGCCCAAGGTGGCTCTGTGGAGAGGCCACGTCGGGTAAGATCAACGTGCCGGCTGGCTGCCAGCCCAACCCCCAGCCAATCTGCCAGGTGGGCACCACCACATGAATGATGCCAGGAGAGATCAGCAGGAGAATCACATAACCCACAACCCATTGTGAGAAAAAATAAATTGTTGAACTAGTAAGCATATGAATAAATACAGCAGGTCCTACAATAACATCCTCTCTTTTTTTATTATTGAATTTACTGGGGTGGCACTGGTATCATAACGTATGTTAATTCAACACCTTTTCATTATAATGTTGATTAGGAACTTAAACTTAACTCTTGTTTATATCAATGAGCCTATGGTAACAATTGGTTTTGCTACAGATCCCTTCGCTTACTGTCATCAACCACATTAAGGACTTACGGACTTACTGTACCTTCAGGTTCTTTTTCCAATCTTCCATGATAGCCGAATTTTCTACTGCCTGCCTTAAAGTTGCATGAGGAATTCTTAGACAAATATAGGGTGTCCCTAAAAAGTGTATACACACTTTGAATAATTATTAATTTCAATGTTTCTTTTCAGATTTATCCCGGTATTAAGACCAGAACTTTCTTCACAGAGTATTTCTCTAAACCACGTTGAATCAGAATGTTGGGATAGAGCTGTAACATTCACAGTAAATTTTAAAACATGGAGAATTATTTTAATCAACACTCAATCAAATGTTAAGTGCCAATACGGGCAGTCAAGCAGCTGAACAGCATTGTTATCATTCATTGACTTTGGTGCACTACTCAACACGTGAGAGTCCGAATGCCAGCTCTGTAAAGAAAACTTTGGACATGTGTAGTTATTACAGTCAGTTTGAATAAACACATTTTACAGAGAATTTTTTTTTTTCTGCTGAGCAGGTCAGGAAGGGAAACAAGTGTCTGAAAGCATCATGGCAGAGCTGGTCAGTGGGAAGCACATTTCACCTGGAAATAGCATCTTGGTGGCAAACTTTACTTGAGTTAGTTCTTCTTCTGGAAATAAGATTGCTGACTTCATCATATTAATCCCCACAGGAAAGAGTCCAGAAGCTTCTAATTTAAAATCAACAGTAACGTAATGAAACTTTACAGTCCTACGAGATTGGTCTTCAAAACCTGACTCTGCAAACTGGGAAACTGATGATGCTGATCGGGTAGGAAGAAAGGGCCTTTCCCGATGTGGGGGATGGTCGGGCAGAGCGGCTGGCTGAGGGGGTGCTCCCAGGGGTCCAGGAGGGACTGCACAGCATCCTTTGGGCTGACGGACAGAACAAGTGTGCCTCGTTAGATCGCTGGGTGTGGCTGAGCTCAGGACAATCCTTAAACAAAGGGGGGGGGAGGGGGGCATATATTTTGTGTTTCCTAACTCTTCTTTGTCATATGCATCTATAGTTACCTTCTTTGTATTCTCAGGTCTCTGAAAACTGATTTCCTTCATGCTGGGCATTACACTCGCTTACTGAAGAATCTGGACCTGGCTGCCGCCACAGGAATGGTTACAGTGCATTTCCCCTACCCTGCCGGGCACTGCGGCGGTGATACTGGGACCCACACGGGCACATCACCGAAAACAATCTGACCCTTGGTGCCCGGCTGGCTGGCTGGCTGGCTGGCTGGTAGACCTTGAGAAGCCACTTGCTTTTAGGTTAAAATGTCATGGCTTACTGTGTCAAGAAAATTTGATCTTTGGCTTTTTAGAAATCAGAAACCCACATTCTCTTTGTTTTTACTAAATACCTTACTTTTTGTCCCTTAAGCTCAGGACAATTTCCTTTTACATTTGAGTTTATATAAATTAACAACTTTTGTCATCTATTTACCCTCTAAAATCTGGATGGAAAGTTCTGCTAGTAACACACATTGTGTAAGTAACGCTGTTACCTCCTACGACTTTTTTTTTTTTTTAAGAAAACTATTTCAGTTTTTAGACATTCATTATTTTCAGAACTAAACTTTGGGCTCCAGTTTTGAGATAGACATAAATATTTTTTTTCTAGTTGTTTAAAAGGAAAACACACGTTGCTTCTCTGTGAGAATAGAGAGAAACAAACGCCCCTCCACAGTATGTTTTTAGAATTCTTCAGACCTTTAAAAAGGATGTCGCTGCTGACTTTACTAGCAGAACCCAACCACCCTTCCCTCCAGCACTCGTTTAGGAGGAAGTGAGGAACCTTGTGTCACAGCACACCCTTCTGTACACAGTCCTTGGTTCCTCCCAGTCTCATTGCCATCTCAGTGGATAGAGTTTGTTTCAGCGAGTCTTAAAATTGTCTGCAGTGTGGAACTTTCTACCCGCAGCTGATTCCCTGTAGCTTCAAAACCACAGCAGTGAGCATTAGCCTTGCAATAGAGCGTGCATAAATAAGAAAATTAGCATCCGATGGCTAGATCCAGGAAGGGAAAGCAAAGCACTGCAATATTAGGGTCAGAAAGCACAGCTGGGCAAACTTCACATGCTGAGCTCCCGATGTACCTGGCAAAAGGCAGTTCCCAGCTCTTTTCATTTGTTTTTCTTGCCTTCATTATTACCACCTCCCTCCCTCCTTTAAACCTACAGTCCTGTTCAGCCCTTACCTCACAAATCTAGGGCCCTACTGGCTATTCTGGCCTTCCTTCACTTCCTCCCTCAGAGATTGGGAGGTGCTTCCATGCTGCTCCATTCTAACCCTATGGGACAGCTGCGCCCAGGACTCACGCAGTGCACCCTCGGGTGTTTCCTCAGTCCTGAGGAAGAGAAGCAGCAGGAGACTGAAAAGGGGCCCTCCCTGCCTCCTCAGAGGACAGTTACCAACAAGGCCTGGACCAAGATGCGGCAGGATCATCCCTTCAGTAGATCTGGCTCCTTGGGTCTCTAGATTATCACGTGATTATTCATGTATGAGAGTCTTGTTCTCCACCGTCCAGATTCAGTGTTAGCTTCCTGTCGACAGGACACATGTTTAACCCACTGTGTTGCCCAAAGGGCCTGGCTCATGGTAGGTGTTCAAGAAGTTCTGACTTCATAAGATCCAGAGCTCCTTCCCCAAAGATCACCATTCAAACTAAGGGCAGTGACATAAGCAACATGGGCCATTATGACCATGACTTTATAAGGATTCCTGGGGTGTCTCAGCAGTTAGCATTCAGGGGGGACATTCTGTCTTATGATCTACAAAATCATCCCCCCCCCGAATTCAACCTAGGAATCAGACTTCTGATCCTGGTGGTAGGTCGAACTGAACCCCTGAGTGCTAGCTGGAACTATAGCTGACCTGCCCCCAACCCCAACCCCCTCACAACCAATTTTGATTCATTAGATATGGGATACAGTTTGAAAATATGCACTTATTTTAAGTTGCTTAGGTGACAGTTTCATGCCTGGCAAGGTTTGGGTACACTGCCCCCAGAGAATGCTGCCATGCAGAGAGGAAGTGGGGAGACTAACCTTCCACCACCCCCCCAACTGCTGGCAGGACTGGGGGTGCAGTGCTTCATGGCCCTAACTATCTTCTCCCTATCAGGGCTGGAGCAGGATGGGGTGGAGATTCAAGTTGAGCACTTACACTAAACACACCTTGTCTGTTGGTACTAGAGGCACCTCCCCACTGGTAAGCAACAGAATGTTCCCTTGTGGGATACGCTCCTTTTCCATTCACGACTTGGACATTGGAGTATGTATTTGAGGTTGATGTGTGCTGAGTCAGAACAACTAGGGAGGATTGGCTGCCAAATGGAAGTTTTATGAGGGAAAATGTATATAAAGAGCGGGAAGCATGTACTATTTTAAAAGTCTGTGTTTGCCTACCACAGACATTGCTTAGACACATCCAGACGAGTTTGACTAGAAGAGGAGGAATGGCCGTACCTGATACTGGCTTTGATTCAAGAATGTGCCCTGCCTTTCCAGGCCCAGGGTCCTGACCCGCACTGCCCTGCCCTCTCCCCTGCTGACAAGCAGCTGACTCTCCCAATTAGAGGAGTCTCTTTCCTTCATTCCTCACGTTTCTTCCAGCCTCATTCACCCCAGTCCCACAGCACAGTTAAATCAACAGAGCCATCTGAGTTGTCACAATCCTTTTTCTATAGCAATTATTAATAGTTCACTCATCCACTAGCCATATTGATCCAAGCAGGCACATAGCTATGTTTCCATTAGCTGTCAGGGTTCCAAAACACTGAATCAGTCATGTGTCAGCCTTGGTGCCTTTATGGTAAACATCGTCTTGTTTACCACTAATGCAGCAAATATGCTGTGGACACGGAGTTAGAAGAGACTGGCTAGAATCTTCTCATCCATTTATCTAGGCAAAGAAGGCAGACCATTCAAGTCTCGTTTCTCACGTAGCCCAGCAAATAGAATTATTATTGCATTTCTGCACATGGGAAGCATATTTCCAATGTCAAATTAGAGAGTTTCAGAAATGTCATTATTCACCCTGTTATAGTTTTAAAGATCTGCTCCTGAGATAATGCCTGCCTTTCCATACACTGACTTTACATTTGCTTCTTCAAAGATTGCAAGACATTTTGCTGACATTCTTATCCTGGAAACAAGGAAGGCACAATATTATTATCCTTTTTTATAGTGTGGAAAGATTCCAAAGAAGCAAATTTGGAGAATGAAATAAAAATTGAATGGAGGCTTCAAGTCCAAGATTGCTGCTAATTAGTTACATATAACCTTGGATGGTCATTTAACTTGTTGAGCTCACTTTTCTCAGTAACATATTTTTTCATTTGACATACACTTCTTCAATAATGTGCAAATATTTTGAGCCAAAAGCATCTTATAAGTAAAGTGCTTTGGGAGTTCATGCTTTCGGCTTGGGGAGACAGAGGTCTCATGCCCTTGAAGCTATACCTTGTGCCTGTCTTATGCACAGTGGGAATGCTCTTATCTCCATCAATGCCCCTAGCAGTCCACAAGTCATGAACTTGATGAATACGGCCACTGTTATAGAAACAGATGCTTCTCATTATTCTTATTAACTGCATCAAAATAAATCATCCAACAAGGCTTGGACTTCATTTCCTGCACTTCATTTCCTGCAGGACAAGTCACTCCAAAAGTAAGTCAGAACGGTATTTTTGACATTCACATTTAGGATCAAGTTATATACCTCCTCTGGCTTCAGGGGCAGGCGGAAAGACTTCCTCACTAATTGCCGTCAGTCCCATGACTTAGAGCTCATGTCCTGACCACAGCTCATGTCCTAACCACACAGCCTTCTCACACAATGTCAGACGTGCCCTGCCTTCTACTCAAGGTCTGACAGAGTTTAGGAGTTGGGTGAACATCTGCCATATTTCACAGTTCAAAAAGAGAATGGTGCCTGGCATACACGTAGGACCCCACTAGAGGTACAGTGTGTGAATGGGAAGTGAATGAATGAATGAACACAATTCCCTCCGCAATCCTGTCATAACCTGTTTTCTTTCCTCTTTAGGCTGCAGGGTTATCCCCTACAGAAGTAGGGGTGAACTTCATGACCCTGGGCCTCACGACCTGTCTGCTACACCAGATCTGACAGAAAAATGTCCTGAGTCTGGGAGATAGGAGACCTGGCCATGTGTTGATGAATTGAATTGAGTCTGTATTCTAGCCTTGGATTTACAACTAACTAGATGATATGTGATTTTAGGGCAAGGTTCTAAACCCATTTTCCCACATGAAAAATAGATTAATTAAACTAGGTCATCTTGACTATCCTTTTCTGCTCTAAGATTCTATGATTTTTATATCCTTCTTACCTACAGTTTGGATCCACACCCTAATCCTCCTATATGGGGCTGATGCCCTGAACTGCTCCACGAAAGAGTGCTAGGCAACCTCTCTTAAGTTTCATGTATAAAGGTGGACAACAATCCAAGGGCTGTTTTGTGGCTTACATGAAACAAGGGACATGGGGTACCTTGAAACATTCCTGATACCTGGAAGGAGCCCAACAATTGAGAGCTGCTGCTGTTTGCATTATTAAATAGCAGCGCTTCCTCTACTCTGTTAACTAATGAGTTTTGCTAAGTCAGTTGGCCTTGAATTAACGCTACAGTAACTCAATTCACTAGTTTGAAAATATTCAGTCAAGGACTCCAGTGTTGGGCAAATCTAGATTCTAATAATAGCTCAGCCACTTACTAGCTGACTAAGTCATGTGTCACTGAATCAGTCATAGCTGTGTAACCTTGGACCGGTCACTAAACTACTCAGAACTGCAGTCTCCTCATGTGTAAAGCATAGCACATTATACTTATTTTGCTGAATTAATTGCATGTAAAGAATGTGGCACAGCAATAATTCAAAAAATGCTAGCTAGATTCACAAGTCCATGCTGTTAGGCAAAGCTAGGCTCTGTTTTGTGTGGGGTTTTTTTGTTTTTTTTTAATAACATCACCATCCACAGGAAAGAACAGGCATGTGTCGTCTATTAAATTCCATTCTCCCAAATGCGGCCTACAATGATTTCTGCCAGCATTCCCCATGAGGGTTTTATTCCCCTCACCCACTTTATCCAGAAACGTCCCCATTATTATCAAGGGTCTGCTAAGTGGGTGAGAAAATTTAACCCAGTCCCATCCATAAAGATAGTTCTGCAACCTGCTCCTTGTTCCAGTGTTGCTAAAATACAAGCTTGGAACATCCAGGTAATCCAAAAATAGTGGGAAATTAAGAAATCATTTTGATTTGACTTTGAAATGAAGCTTAGGATGTTTCAACAACAAACTTCCTCTAAGGTCTGCTGCGGATAAAATCAATTCCGATTTCCTGAGCTCACATCAGCTGAAAGCAGGAAGAGGCGGCTCCCATACCTACCTGCTTTCAGGGAAGCTCACCTTTCACAATGTTAAATATTTGCCACGGAAATCCTACTCTTCACACGGGAAATGTATGAATTCAGCAAGCGCTGGCCAGTCCCACTCACATGCATCTGTGCCCTTCCTGGCCATCCAGGGGTCCGGGTGCAGCGCTCAGGGACATGACTGCTGACCCACTGTCTCCAGCTTTGCCAGGGACCCCAGACTCCCCTCCCCACCCCAAGGAAGGCAGATGTACTGGCACCTTCATTATCGGAGAAGTAGAGGCTGCAGCTTGGAGACACCTGCAGGACTGTTAACCCTAAGGCAAGCAGTACTCGGTTTAGACCGCAGCTAATAAAAGATCGGCCATATGTTCTTTTCAGAGTCAGAAATCAAAAGAATCTGCAACTCAAAGGAAGACAGTTTTGAAGGGCATCTCACCTCATGCTCAGTCTGGCAACAAAACCCACATCAAAACCCAACTGTCGAGTGTCTGAAGTTGGCCTTTGTCCCTATTATGCCTGAAATAGATGAGTAGTGACCCAGGGAAAGAAAGAGCTGCAGCCACTTAAGTGAGTGAAACAGGCTCATCTTTAAATATTATGTCTTAGTTCATAGTGTATTCTAATCCACTGGAGGCCCGTGCATGAAATTCATGCACGGGTAGGGTCCCTAGGCCTGGTTGGCCATCAGGGCCGATTGGGGCCTTCCTTCCCCTGGCTGCTGGCTGCTGGCCAGGGCCTTCCTTTCTTCTGCGCTGCCCCCTGGTGGTCAGCACACATCATAGTGAGCGGTTGAACTCCGGGTTGGTCGAACTCTGGAGGGGACAATTTGCATATAAGCCTTTTATTATATAGAATAGTTTTTGGGGATATTTTGGGGGAGGCGGTGGGGGATAATACAGAGAAGGAGTTATAGTCCCTCCCAGCAGCTGACAGGATTTGTACTTTAGAGATAAGCTCTGAGCAAACTTAAGAAATAAGGTTTTTGTTTGCATGAACTTTGGAACCAAAGCTTGTCAGAAAATTCTACTTCAGTTATTCCTGAAAAGCACATCATTGTGACTGATCCTTTTAGTGACATTGTTGTGCAGTCCCTGAAGGAAGGTGAGTGTGGGCATTAGGTGACATGAAACAGGCAGCTGTGACCAGAGCCCGGCCAACGGGCAGTGAGAGGGAGAAGCCACACTTGCTGCCCTGAGCACTGAGAAGAGACTACACATAATGCTGTGGCTGACTGATAGTAGGAACTATTGTTTTTTTCTCCATGAACATTTTCTGTCCTCTGCCCCGCCCCCCCCCCCCCCCACTTCTCCCTTTTCCAGTTTCATTGCCTCAAAAAAGGCTCAAGGCAAGGGTCTATAAGCCCTTCTGGGTTTTGTGCTCCAAAATTCAAACCCATGGAAGAGGACAGGGTTTGAGGGAGAAGCAGAGAGAGGCCTGGAGACATCGGAAGGAGAGCAGGCCTGGGCCTAGATTAGAAAGGGGATTTTCCCAGGCCTTTGCCCAGGGGAAGAAAGAGCACTGTGGGCCCTGCTGGGAGCTGTGCAAGAATGGGGGGCTCTGTTCTGAAGAGGGCACAGGGCTTCAGGTGGACAGCATGTGTGCCCGACACGTGGCAGAAGCACAATCACACGACTCTGGGCCTGGGGCCACTTGGTGCTGGCACCGAGGTATGGGCTGAATATGGGTGTACACTGAAATCCTAACCCCACTGTGACGGTATTAGGAGGTGGGGCCTTCAGGAGGTAATTAGGTTTGGGTTATGCCATGATGGGATTAGTGCCCCATAAAAAGAGGAAAAGACACCAGGGTGCTCTCCCAGCATGCACTGAGGAGAGGCTGTGAGCACAGCAGGCAGGTGGCCTTCCGGAGGTAGAGGAGAGCACTCATCAGGAAGTGAATCGCCAGCACCTTCATCTCGAACTTCCCAACCTCCAGCACTGTGAGGAATAAACATCTGTTGTGTAAGCCACCCAGTCTCTGGTATTTTTTATAGCAGCCTGAGCTAACTAGGGCACACAGACACTACATTGAAGACCATTATTTGGAGAACTTTTCATCATTTTTAGCTCTCTGTGAGCCTCCCTCCCAGATTCTGATGCAACCCTGGAAGGGGGAGGAAAGGCCCCCAAACTGACTAAATGGAAGTGCAGGTCTATTCACGTAGAAGCTTGAAGGAAAGATTAAGTTGATGAATAGATAATAGAAGAAACAATATTTCTGGCATATGTACATCTGAACAGAGAGTCGTATCAGCAGGAATAGGTAGCTTTGGAAAGTTGGAAATATTCTACACATCTTGAATTTTAGCGCTGAAAGGGACTTAAAGAGAAGCACTTTAAATCTTTTTGACTATGATCTACAGTAAGAATTACATTTACATATGACCCAGTGTGGACACA
Source organism: Myotis lucifugus (assembly GCF_000147115.1). Taxonomy (NCBI): domain Eukaryota; kingdom Metazoa; phylum Chordata; class Mammalia; order Chiroptera; family Vespertilionidae; genus Myotis; species Myotis lucifugus. Next base: position 3,133,215 of record NW_005871119.1, on the reverse strand, counting down.
CACACACACACACGTGCTACCTAATGTATATATTCTATTTCATATAACTGTTTGTTATTTATTCTATTTCATATTTTAATGTTTGTTTTGACCTGTTAAATTGGTTTCTTGACTCATTAATGGGTCATGACTTGAAGTTTAAAAAATACTGCTATAGAGATAACAGAGCCCAGAATGATGAAGTGACTTGTCTAAAGTCACACAGCAAATAGCTACAAAGAACAGCAAATTCCAAGGCAAGGAGGACAGAAACAGACGCAGTGGAGGTGGGTGGAGAAGAGGGAGTGAAAGGTAGGGAGGTCAGTGAGGCCCAAACACGAAGCTCTCTGTGCCCTAAGACACACACGTGCTCACACACGCAAACTCCACGAGCAATGGGAGACAGGGAAGGATTTCGAGTAGGCAGCTAACCAACAAAGTTTATGCTTCCAGCTTTTGGTGGCCAGAGCACTGAAGATGCAGTGGGGATGGAGAGCAGGGGAGAGGCGATCTCTCCTTTTCGCATACCTTCTGTCCTTCTTTGTAACAACATCTTCCAATCCTTGCACCTATTCTCCTCTGAAGCGAGGATCTCATCCCTGGATTCCCTGCCTTCCCAGGGCATCCCTGGACTTCCCAACACCAACCTTGATCCCTTAAAAACCCACTTG
>NW_005871119.1:3129162-3132403 GCF_000147115.1 Myotis lucifugus | reverse complement strand
CGTGAGACTTTATAGGTCTACGCTTCCCGGCTCTGATGACCTCCATTCTACCTTTCACACCTGAAACAAGGCCTTGCTGGAAACCCTCCCTGTGCTGGAATCTTATCCTGTGGAACTGTCCATTTTCATTTCACTTCTCCACCCACCTCCAATTCCAGCAAGCATTTACTAAGTGCTACTATGCGCTAGGTAATCTATGAGGAGTGGAAGTTACCACGTTGTATAATACACAATCCTTGTGCTCAAGAATTTCCAGTCATGGGATAGACAGACAATCCGTGAAGCTGCTGCTGGGGGGTGGGGGTGGGGGGCACTAACATTAGTAATAGTAGCAATAATTGACATCTGTTCGGTGCTTTCTATGACTAGGCACTATGCTAAGTGCCTGATGGGTAGAAACTCAGTCCTCTTAAGGAAAGTTAATTTAGCTGATAGGATTCACAGCCAGACAGACATTCTAGCTCCAGAAGTCATGCTAGTAACCCCAACCCCATACCATCAATGATGAAGAGAGACACGTGCTGCTGTGGGAGCCATCAGGGGACACCGAATGGAGGCCATCCTGGAGAAGAGGACTGCGGACATGAGTCTGGGAGGTAATTTAGATTTAACCAGTTGGAGACTGTGGGTTGAAAGGAGCTAATCCAGGTAGAAAAAGCAAAGATTTAGAGGTGAGAGTGGTAGTGAACATTGTGGGTAAAGCAAATAAGTTAGCCTGGCTGGAATGTAGAAAGTATATGTGGGAAGGGCAAGAGATAAGGTGGGCAAGATATAAATTTTATTTGTTTTTGTCCCCAGGCACATAATGTTTGGGGCTCAAAAATGTTGTAAAGTGTTATGTCTTTGAACTCTTTATTCCTAACAAACAGAGGCTTCCTTTCTCTCTTTTCTTTCTTTCTTTCTTTCTTCCTTCCTTCCTTTCTTTCTTTCTTTCTTTCTTTCTTTCTTTCTTTCTTTCTTTCTCTTTCTCTCTCTCTCTCTCTCTCTCTCTCTCTCTCTCTCTCTCTCTCTCTTTCTTTTTCTCTGTCTCCCCCACTCTCCCTCTCTCTCACCCAAATAGCCTTTTGGTTTGGTGTTGTTCTCACAGTATTTGCATTGGGCCTCGCACTATAATCACTTCCACCTGGGTCTGACTTTCTGCTGGATTTTAAGGAGCACTCTCTGAACCTAGAGCAGAGCTTTTCACAGAGTAGACACTCATTTATTTACTGAACTAGTTCCTGGAAGGATTCAGGGGAGCTTATGAGTATGCATTTGGCACATTGTGTACAAAAGCCTCTGATTCAAACGGAGACAAACCCGGAATCAGGTCTGTGGATGGAAAGGAAGTATGCATTTCCTGGTCATGTGGAGGTCAGTGGCCACAGCAGAGGGAAAGGGTGGTTTTAGGAAGGACTGGGACTGCAACTAGGACAGACAGCAGCCAGGTACATGGAGAAGAGGAGGGCTAAAAGCCACTTTCTGACTTGGTGCGACTCTGGGAGCAGAAACAGAATCGTAGTAGTGACTCAAGGCAGCCTGGGAGTTCATTCCCTGGGAAGCAGTTCTGCTCCAAGTAAGCCATGTCTAGGTCCCCTCTCAGGGCTCGGCCCAAGGGCTGCTGCACAAGGGACTGATATGGACACGGCCAGTCCAGAGGACTCATTATTAGCATCGGCAGTGGCCAGTGGCCTCAGCTCCAGCATGAAGACACTCTTGGCTTGGTTGGCTGTGGGGCCCCGAGGTTGCTTTAAGTTCAGAAACCCCATTGTGGGGATCACAGCTCCTGGAGTAAGAAGAGTGAGGGGCTCCAATGGAGCTGGGGTTTCAGCCAATCAGCCAGTGGGCTGGACGACTTCAAGAGTTTACACATTGACTGTACTCCCTGGTGACCCGGTCAGAAGGACAGCTGCCACCGGTGACCTCTGTGAGGCCACTTCTGCACAGGATAACTCCACAGCCTGCAGCACCGTATTGGTTAATGGAAGTGCCGGGGCCCAGAGACAAATGTGCCTCTGCAGCTGACTAGACAAATCGCCTGGCATGCTCCTCTGTGCAAGGGAATAGCGGCTCCCTCAAAGAGTTGCTATGATGATGAGTATGGTCACACCTGTAAAGAGCCCAGGGCAGACACATACTAAATACTCCACAAGTCATAGCTATTTATTTTTTCTTCAAGTGCCCCAGGCTCCTCCTGCTTATTGCCCGTAGCACACAATAAACTGTACCTGTTTATCGTCAAATGATTTCCAAGTTTGTATTTTATTAATACCTTGTATTTCTTTTCTAAAAATTGTTTTAAACCACCCCTGATTTCTTCAGAGTTTTATTTTGTAAGAATGTGCTCTGAAGCCACCTTCTTTTGTCGTGCTCCTGAGGCATGAGGCCCTGAACAGCTGCTAGTGTCTGTTCCTTAACACAATGGCACAGCACCGTTACCTTCAGATGTCAGGGCACGGCAGCCACAAGGAGCCCCCTGGTGCTATGGCCCTGCACCTGGCCTTTCTCATGAAAGCCCAAGTAAGGTGGATCTGAAAAGCTGGAGGAAGGAGCAAGATAGAGGGCAGTGAGGAGCTGGAGGCCAGAATAACAAGAACCGACATTCACTGGGATTCTTGGCTGTGTGGCAGCTCTGCTCTAGGCTCATTAGACACGTTTTTCTCACTTGGTCCTCAAATTTTGACTATGTGAGAGATGGCTTATCATCCTGCCAGGAAGATATAGGAAGAAGACATGTCTCAGCAATGGTAAGCGACTTTCCTGAAATCACACAGGGGCTTTGTATCCATGTCCTCCTGGTGCCAGAGCTCCTTCTCTTACTGGGAAGATCAGAGCCTCAGGAGGCCGGTCCTGAATCTGCACCAACGACTGTGTTCAGGGACCAGACGTCACCTTCCTTGTGGTTACATTGAGGGGTTGGACTGACGACCTCCACGGTCCCTTCCACCTCTCACATGTCACTTTGGGAAGTTCTGCTCAGTGATTTAGGGCAAAAGAAAAATGCCTGGAGTATCCATTTATCAAATTCCAGATGTTGTTTATTTAATTCATTTATACATTTTCAGCTAACTTTAGATTATGAAAAATATCCAACTTTGATTCAATAATTATTAAAATTTAGTCATATTTGATTCCTTCATATCTATCTATCTATGTACCATCTATCTGAATTTTTTAAATTATTTAGTAGACATCCTGAGGTTTCACTCCTAAATATTCATCCTGAATCTCCTAAGAATTAGGACATCTTGCATAACCATAT
>NW_005871119.1:3088773-3128789 GCF_000147115.1 Myotis lucifugus | reverse complement strand
CCCTCCATGCAGTTTTCCCAAGTGGCCTGCATCAATTACCATTCGCACCAACAGTGGCCAGGAGTTCCCTTTTCCTCACCTCCCTTGGCCTTTCCCTTGTTATCCTCAGAGCCTAGTTCTCTTCCACCTAAGGAATGCAAGAGAAAATTTTTTATGGGTCCCCCCGTTCCTGTCAAGGCCAGAAAAGCTGTGGGGTCAGGAACTAGGGGTTGCAAGCCCCCTTGGTGCCACTGAAGCTTTCGGGGAGTAGGATTTAGAGGGCCCACTAATGGGAACATGAAAGCAAAATGGGGGGGTTGGAACTCCGCCCACAGGTTTCACCTGAGTCCCAAACAGCTGGTATCTTCAGAGGTTAGAGCTGTTATTTATGAATTAACATAGGCTTAGCTACTTACTTTTTCAATGTGTTTATCAGTCTTTGCTGGGGTCCAACCCCAGCAGGTCCAGGGATCCCCCAAGGTGTGGACGGAGTCGGCGAAGAAGGAATGACATGGAAACTGGGTTCAGTTCATCAGCATAGCGAGGTTCTCCCTCCAGGATCTCCAGCCAAGTTCTGTCCAAGATCTCCAGCCAAGTTCTGTGTACAGTTTGGCCAGCAGTTGCTCCTTCACACTGGTTGGCTCCTGTGTCTTTTGAGATGTCCCATCATTCTCTGTGTTCTTTCCTGTTTGGGGAACATGGAAATGTCCTTGTAACTCCCATCCCCTGACCTGGAACCATCCATTTCTCCAAGGAGCCCTGGGACCTTTTATTGGAGAACAGTATCTAAAAACCAAGATCTCTGAACTCAGTGAGCTCATTGCCATTGGAGTATCGTTGCCTCCAAGCTCTTTGGTGGCTAAAGCTAAGAAATGTATTTATTTAAATCACAAATTGATATAATACTTCCAATTCAAATTTAATATTACATGGTTTTCCTTAACTTTTTTATTTTATATTTGTACTTATTTTTCCTGACATGGAAAAATCTCAGTTTCTAGTATCAATAACATATTTACTTACTTGCCATAGTCATATATATATGATAGATTTAAAATTGAAATATCATATATTTTCTTGGTGAATTTTAGATGTTGGGGGATGATTTATTTTTTGTTCTTAGAATATATTTGATTAAAGATGAACAGTAAGAGTACTGTGTTCCAAAGTCACTTGAAAGAATTCTTTTCTATGTATGTCACCCATATGATATATAGTTGGAATAATTTGTCAGTTTGATGTCAAATTTGATTTGCTTTTATTTTTCTTTGTGATTAAGTTTTATTTTTGAACTAGAGGCCCAGTGCACGAATTTGTGCACTGGTGGGGCCCTTTGGCCTGGCCAGCAATTGGGGCTGATTCGGGGGGTGGAGGGGAGTTGGCCTAAGCCAGCAGTCAGACATCCCACTCGCAGTCCAGGACCCCTCACTCCTTACTGCCACTGCTGCATTCGCCAGCCGTGAGCCTGGCTTCTGGCTGAGCGGCGCTCCCCCTGTGGGAGCGTACTGACCACCAGGGGGCAGCTCCTGCATTGAGCATCTGCCCCCTGGTGGTCAGTGCGCATCATTCCGCTGTTTGGTCGATTTGCATATTAGACTTTTATTATATAGGACTAGAGGCTTGGTGCACAAAAATTTGTGCACTCGGGTGGGTCCCTCAGCCCAGCCTGTGCCCTCTTGCAGTCTGGGGCCCCTCGGGGGCCCCTTGCCCTGGCTGCTGGCACCAGTTTTCCTCTGGTGCCCGGAATCCAGGCCTTCGCTCTTTGCCGCGCAAGGGCCCAGGGGGCATGGCAGAGGCTGACGCGGCGGGCTTTCCTCTTTGCTCTTCGCTCACCACGCTGGCCTTCACTCGCTGCTCCTGCCCGGGGCCAGCCGACTTCGCTCCATTGCTTGGCGCCTATGTATGCAAATTAACCGCCATCTTTCTTGGCCGTTAATTTGCATATTGCCCTGATTAGCCAATGGGAAGCATAGCAAAGGTACGGTCAATTACCCTTTTTGTCTTTTATTAGATAGGATATCCCTGAGAATCATAAAAGTAAGTATGTATCATTCTCATTCTTTTTTGTTACTTCATATTTTATTTAGCAGTGCTATATTGTTGTTATTTAATTCAAAACAAGCAGTTTCCTTTGTAGGCTCTTACTGGTGGCCCTTTTTGCCTTTGTTTATACCCTTCTGGTCCTCTCAGGCATTTGAGGTTTTGACCTCTGCCAAGGGCTGTCCCACAGGGTGGAGGCAGGAATGCGAGGCACAGTTGATTTCCACGGGACTCATCACATCCACCCACTTGCCTGTGACGGAGATAAAGGTAAACAGGAACCGAACTGTTGCTATTTTCCCTCAGATCCAGCCCCAGGTACCCTGGGCTTCTTCCTGTTTAGATGGAGAGCTGGGAGTGATAGATGAGGGCAGGGTGTGGCTTTCACACGGTTTGGTTTCAGCTTCTGCATCTACTCCCTTTCCCTTGTCCAGTAGGCACAAATGGGAGTGATTTCCTTCTTGTGCTAATTTAAAGGCATTTTTTAAAAAAAGGAACATGGGATTTTACTAACATTCAGAAGTCATTCCATTTTGTTGAAGAAAGATTTTAGTGCATACTGAAGCTGAGCTTCCATTCTCAAAAATAAGTGTTTCAGATTTCTCAGAACAACTTTAAATATAGTGCATATGAGTTCTCTTTATGCTGACCCTCCCACCCCCAGCTCATTTTCAAAGCTCATAACACACATTGTCTGGTTTTCTTTTTCTGCTACATACCATTCATCAATTTCACATGAGCCAGGTGCTGTCTTTTATGAGATGATAAACAAATGGTCTTTCCTGCTGGTAATTCTTTAGCAAGACTATTTGTTCAAAGCTCGTTTCTTAAGTTATTTGTCCTATTTCTGCCCTACTCTTTTTCAAAAAGGTGAATAAACCAATTTGGTTAAATTAAAATGTTTTTGCCTTTCCCTTACATGATTTTCTTCTGACCTTTATGAGAGTGGTATGGCAAAAAAATAAACTAATGCAATGAGGTGTGCTTATCATCTAATCCACACATGCTAGGTGCGTGACTGTCAGCTGGCTTGTGAATTACGTATGCTTTAGCACATGCAGAATAAATTAAACCAGCGCTGAATATATCACCCATTAGTCCTTGGAGGATAACTGTCTCCAGGAATCTGGAGAGTCCTGTGTGAGGGTTTGCATCCTTGTTAGCCTTGAAGTCAGGAGCAGGGTGAGACAGTGAGAATTTCCTGGCCTGAAAGGAAGGGGAGGGGGCCACCAGACAGAAAAGAAACATGTATGGGAAAAGGAGATGGAAGAGAAAAAGTGGGGAGGAGGGAGAGAAGAGAATGAGAACAAGGGAGAGAAATGGGGGTGCTGCAGAGAAAGAATCAAAAGGGTCATCTAAAATGTACCACAGACAGCCCAGCCGGCGTGGCTCAGTGGTTGAGCGTTGACCTATGAACCAGGAGGTCACAGTTCAGTTCCCAGTCACGGCACATGCCTGGGTTGTGGGCTCAATCCTTAGTGGGGGGCATGCAGGAGACAGCCAATCAATGATTCTCTCTCATCATTGATGTTTCTCTCTCTCCCTTTCCCTTCCTCTCTGAAATCAATAAAAATACACTTAAAAATATTCCTCACAGACATAAGTCTGGTATAAAGAACCCTTCTCTGAGGATTGGAAGCATGTTTTCCAGCTCTATAATTTCTGCACAGGGTGCTATTCAGGGAATCTGAGGAATCTGGTTGTAAAGCATGCACTCTGGGAAACACAGTGCCTCTTTTTATTAGCAACTAATATTTATGAGTGCGTAACATGTACCACTAGTTTATTTAAGCATTTGGCATAATTATGTGATTTAATTCTCACCCAAGCCTAGGAATTAGGTTTCGTTATTATCTCCATTTTACTGGTGTGGAAACTGAGGCACAGATGCTAAACAATTTACCCAAGGTCACACTAAGCAAACAACTAGCATTACTGTTGTCACTTACTGCCCCCACTGTCTTCCTTGCTAACAGAACCCCAGTAGTTGGAGTTGCCAATATGCCCACACTCCACTCTATTCCTGGGGGATGAATGATAACAGACCTAAACCCATCTTGGCTCTTGCATTGTCCTTCCTAATATACATTTTCCAGCCTCCTTTGCTTGGCATGTGACCCAGTTCTGACCAATGAGGTTTAAGAAGACGTCTGCTAGGGGGCTTCTGGGAAAGGTTTTCTTCTACGATCATAGGAAAGCATATTTTCTGCTTGCCCTCCTCTCTCTTCCTACTTGGATGGTAGTGTGAAGACGCCACCCTTGCGCTGCGGCGACCACCTTGCAACCACGAGGCAACCGGCCCCAGGAAGAACGTGGTCACGCTAACGATGGCAAAATGGAAAGTGGAGAGGGCCCTGGGCTTTGAGGACTGCTATGCTCGTCTGGATTCACCTCCTTGCACTCTTCTTGTGAAACAATCCAATGTCACCATTACTGCTAGAAATGTGTCAGGTTTAGCCAAACTTGTAACTGCGTTTATATCCACTGGCATGGGAGCAGGAGTGGATGTTGGACAGACTGTCCTGGTTTTAAGCTGACAGGTTGCTATTCAGAGCTGCAGAACTGTCTCCTCCAGCACCTGCACCCTCAACCGTGACTCCGGTATATAGTTGTTCCTCTTAACTGAGGAACAAAGTCAAGATGGAGCAAATTACAGGAAAACAGACACTGATGAGATGTTAACTACGCAAAATGTTCTACTTTATACCTAAAACAGAGAGTAGAATACATATTGATACATATTGCAAGTAAATCATACTTTAGATCAGTGATGGCGAACCTTTTGAGCTCCGTGTGTCAGCATTTTGAAAACCCTAACTTAACTCTGGTGCTGTGTCACATATAGAAATTTTTTGATATTTGCAACCATAGTAAAACAAAGATTTATATTTTTGATATTTATTTTACATATTTAAATGCCATTTAACAAAGAAAAATCAACCAAAAAAATGAGTGTCATAGGTTCACCATCACTGCTTTAGATCATACTACAAAGACTCCTTTCAAGGGACCCATATGCCATGCCTCTGCATTGTTCTCACACAACAACTCACTCACGGAGCTTTGTACTTCCACCCAGGACTTTAGTTTGTGTCTGAAATAGTCTCACCCCACCTCTACCACACACTCTCTGTTTAATTAATCTTCATATTCCCCACATCTAATAGAATGCCTACTGCCGAACACATTCGATAAATGCTTTTAGTTAGGAATTAAAATAGCATCAGACCCTCCTATTGAACAACTATCAAAGTCACAGGTTTCTTAGGAATTACAAGGACATAGTAATTTTCTGGTCTTGAGATATTTCTTAATCATTATTAACGTTTTAAATAAATGCAAATTGCTGAAGAGAGGAAGTTTGCTAAGTTACTGATAGAGAGCAGGTGTTCAACCAATAAAATGAACCAAATGGATTGGGCTTTTATTTTATTTTAAATATATTTTTATTGATTTTTTACAGAGAGGAAGGGAGAGGTGTAGAGAGTTAGAAATATCAATCAGCTGCCTCCTGCACACCCCCTACTGGGGATGTGCCCGCAACCAAGGTACATGCCCTTGACCGGAATCAAACCTGGGACCCTTCAGTCCGCAGGCTGACGCTCTATCCACTGAGCCAAACCAGTTACAGCTGGATTGGACTTTTAAAAACTACATGTGCTGGACAAATGTAAACTGTGCTTAAGGTAAAAATAAGGCATTTTACTACACTGTTCCTGGGGCAAGAAGAATTTAATGAATTTTTAAAATATGTCTGGTTTACAACCAGGGAGCAATTAATGCTGGGTGGATTAGAATTCCACTATTAAGTACTTTATTTGTCATCAACTTAGTGATATCTTGGCCAGTTCATGGCTTCTGAGTACAGTAAGTTGCATTTATAAAGAAGTCTTGCTCCCTGGCATCAGTGATAAGTGGAATTTCACTTAGTGAAAAAAAGAAGAAGGGAATTTCTCTTCTCAAAAGATTCTATTTAAACCCAAAGCTCTCATTGCAGTGGAGACCCAGGTGCTGTAGCATGATATCCGCAACTGAAGCTGCTCTGAATGAACTAGCAGAGAACTGAGGAAAAGAACTGGGAATCTAATGTTAAAGTGCTTTATAGTTATTCTCATCCTTTACTTTCACTTTTAGGAAAGATTTGAGGAATTTAAAGGTAAAAACCTTTACAAAATCGCTATTTTAAAAAAGTTATGATTCAAGGTATTAAAAAGTACTTAAACGCAAATGTTCGTAATTTCCATTCAGTAAGCCCTTCAAAATTATAGGAAAAAACAATAATAGAAATAATTGCTACAACAATAACATTTTATGTTTGTTTAAACTGACTTCCATTCTTTCTAATTGTAGTTATATATAAACATTTTCTTATATTTCCTTTGTTGTAATTACTCTACATGGCCTTTATGCCTAGCATAATGAGAAATTATAATGAGAAGACTCTTAGCAATGTATTCATAAGAAATCAAAATGTTTCAGAATTCAACCATAACCTAATGCAAATGTTTGTTTATTATAATATGGTAATCATTTATAAAGTAGTGACCTAATAACCAAAATATTGTAGCGTATTAGAAGTTCCTCTAACTTATGTTGCCTAGAGCTATTTAAGCAATATCAACTTGGAACCCTTATTTTGTTATGGCGATGTTATCTCCTGACCTATGATGTAGTCTTGTTGGGGGGATATATATATATATTTGATTAGGAAAGTCCTACAAGATTAACAAACAAGCAAAACAATAAAATCTAGACTTTTCCTTCAAGCACTTAGCATACGCCTGTTCAATTTTCATCTTCCCAATTAGCCATAATCTCCATGAGGGTAGGGACTGTGTTTGCTTTACTGCTGGATCCCCAGCATCTCGCATAGCATCTGGCACAAAGTGAATGAATATAACTGCAAGAAATGAACAGCACACAAGGTTTTCAGTTCATCCTGTGGTTACCAGCAAATCTCAAAGCCTCCTTGTTATGAGTTCTAAGATGGTGGCTTGTGCCATTCTCTCGTCTCATACCTTTTATCTAGTGGGAATAAGGCATTGGGGAAATAAGAGTGTTTTCTCCTGTCTGAGAGGATGGGCAACCCTACTGGTTGGGTTGAATGTGAACTGATTCAAGACTTAAGTCCTGAATGTTGGTTTCATGCTTAATTCCTTGCTTTACAATTTGCCTCCAGGTCTTTAACATGAATGTTGAAAGTTCCATCCAATGCAGGGATTACTTAGTATGGTTCCTGTTAATTAATATTTTATTTGATTAAGAATAAACAGAAGGGGGCTGAAGCAGCAATATAAAAGCAGTGGATGAATTCTCTTAGGAAATTCAAGCTACATTATTTGACTTTATTGCTGCTTCATTTCATGACTGCTCCTTTTATCTTAAAAATGGCCTCTAAACTTCATAACATCAAAGAGTTTTTGTTAAGTACTTTAACTGCCCATGACACTGTACAAAGAGGCTTATACAACCAGATCCTTGTTATTTAGAATGTTAAAATCACAGACATGAAACAAATGTTTATAGGGTTTGTTTATGCAAATGAAGGCCACCCCTGTTTTACTTTGTATGATTAATAATAGTTCATGCTTACTGAGTCCTAACTATGTCCCAGGCACTGTGGGAGAAGGCATTTTATATGCATCTTCTCCATTAAGCCCCCCAACAATGAGGAAGGTGAATTATCGGCAAGTGAAGTAAACTGCCTAAGGAAGATCATACAGCTGTGACATTAATCCAGGTCCAGCTAGGAATCCTCCTTCCTTAACGACCCTGACCTACCCCTGCCCTTTGGCTTATAACCTTCTCTCCCACAAATCTGTCACCCACGAACAGCCAAATGTGCCGAGTCAGCTTTTGGGGGAGCTACTGCCTGGAGCAAGGCAGGGATTGTGACAGGCATGGTTCCTTGGGGAACCAGATAGTATTGGATTAAGTGCTGTTAAGAACAGGGCAGCTCTGACAGAACAGAATTACTAATCAGAGTCAATTCCATTCCATAAATAAAATCTGGACAGTTGATACTCCAGAGTGCTTGAAAGAGCTCTTCATTTAATCTGTAGCTAAACCTTAATGACAATGTTCATGTGCTCTGATCCTCCTTCAAACTTCTGTCCTTGCTTGTCCCCTCACATTACCCCTCAACGTCTGATTAGAAAAGGCCCTATCATTGCATCTACAGACTCATTAGCTCCTAGTCCTCCAGCCATTGCAATCTGGCTTCTGCCTCCACCCCTCTGCTGGGAGTGCTCTTGCAAAGGCCAGCAATGATAATAAGCAATCCTATATAATAAAAGGCTAATATGCAAATAGACTGAATGGCGGAACAACCGAACAACCAGTTGCTATGATGTGTGCTGACCACCAGGGGGCACATGTGGAACATGGCAGGCGTCAGCTACGGCGGGATGGTGGAGCAGGTGAGCGGGGGCTCCAGACCAAGGCTGGGCACCGGTTGCTGTCATCGGGGCGAGCCTCTGGTGGTTACTGAAAATTCTTTGCTTCCGCGCGCCACAGTTCAGCCTGGTGCTCGCACTTGCTGCCAGTGCTGGCCCCGATCGCCCCTGAGGGCTTCTCCACCTCGCCCTGCTCCTGAGGGGTGATCAGGCAGCAGCCACCACTTGCACCCGCTGCTGGCGCTAGCCCCAATCACCGGCAGGGGACAGTGGCCCATGGCGGGAGGGGCCGAGCAGGGGCATGGAGGATGGGCCGAGACCTGCCCCTGTGCCCACCGCAGCGTCACAGTTACTTTCAAGATGCACAAATTCGTGCACTGGGCCCCTAGCCTATATAATAAAAGCCTAAGCGACCATTATGGCGGAACAACCACAACGACCGGTCACTATGATACGCACTGACCAGTATGGGGCAGGCACTCAACGCAGGAGCTGCCCATTGGTGGTCAGTGCACTCCCACAGGGGGAGTGCTGATCAGCCGGAAGCCGGGCTCACGGCTGATGAATGCAGCGGCAGTGGCGGGAGCCTCTCCTGCCTCTGTGGCAGCGCTAAGGAGCAGCGAGCAGGCAGGAGGTAAGAAGCGAGGGATCTCAGACTGCGAGAAGGATGTCTGCCTGCTGGCTTAGGCCTGATCCTGGGCGGATTGCGGATATCCCCCAAGGGGTCCCAGACTGCGAGAGGGCGCAGGCTGGGCTGAGTGACCACCACCACCACCCCCCCCGCCCCCCCAGTGCAAGAATTTTGTGCACCGGGCCTCTAGTCATTATAATAACACCTAGTACTTCTTGTGGACTTACTGGGCACCAAACACTGGGCTCAGTGCTTTGTTTACAGTGGAGAGAGAACCTGGGGAACCATAGGGCTGTCCAGGATTTGCAGATGGTTTTGGCTTAATTGGCTGTTTTTAAAAAATTAAGTCTACATTGAAAAATAAAAATATTTCAGACAAATATCCTAATTTTTGTGATGTGCTGTCCCATTTGCTATCCCCACAGTTGAATATCTCACCTCTCTCATTCATGTCTCCTGCTCGGCCTCTATAGAAATATGACTTACTACCCATGCTTTACGTAGATATTCTGGTAAGGAGTGGATAGTGGCTGGGAAAAGAGACCTGCTTAAACTAGCTCAAGATTAAACACTGGGTTATTACACAGCAACCCAAGGGCAGGAATTGTGGCAGACCTGGATTCATGGAAACTGAGGTTGAAAATAAGACAGCCACCAGCCTCCTGGTTAGTGTCTCTGCTTTTCACTCCTAGTGGCTCCATTCTCCTCTTGTCACTGATCAATTTGCTCTTCTTATTCTTCATTTTCGTTCCCTCATTGTCTCATACTTGCTCAATGCTTCTCATTCCCACCCTCAGGCCCCTCACAATATCTCTCTTTATATTCCCATGGCAAAACTGCCTCAGTCTTTCAGTTTTCCAACTGTAAATTCCTGAAAGGGTTAATATGTATTTTCAAGCTTGGTCATCTATGTCATAAACTACTTTAACGCTGTAATAGGTCACACTGGGGGACGTACACAGATGCGTGCAAACATCTGCAACCAGGTGATCTGGGAGTCTTCTTCACAAGGGCTGTGGGTTGATAGATAAGGCCTAACTTAGAGAATATCCTAAGCATAATTAATCCTCCTAACAATCTTGAGCAATAGTCATTATTTTTATTCATTTTATAGAATGAAAACTGAGGCTTAGATAGGTGACAAAATTTGCCCAAGGTATTAAGTGGAAAAGCTGGAATATGAACTCAGGCCGCCTAAGTAACAAACTCAAAGCCACCATTTTCATTATCATCTTTCTTAACTTCCAGGCTGAGTAACATTCTTGCTATTCTCTATTTCCTGACTCTTGATTTTGTACTTTTCCAATTGCTCCCCCACTCTTTTAAATTCCTTATTCTCCCAATTCCTAAATGTAGGAATTTTCCAAGGGAATGCATAAATAACAGGAACAAATCGTCATGGCTCCTTCTTGTCTCTTTCTGTACTTTCTTCTTAGGCAAATTCATTGGCTGTTACAGGTTTGGATATAGTCAGACATCACCATTTCTTAACCTAGGGATCTTTAACACACACAAAGTCCCCATCCCACAAGGAACTTGTGGACAGAATTTAGGTAGTTCATGAACTTAAATAAGACAAAAATAACATCTTTATATTTTCACTAAACTCTAACTGAAATTTACCAATCCTTCAATTATGAATGTAGGCAACAAACCACTGTAATATCAGCAAATATCTGTGACTTGGTTACCAATAAAAATAATAGTATTTTAAGACTTTCATGGTGGTTATTTAATCCACTACTAAATCATGATACTTAATAAATAAATATGTATATTACCATATACAAATTGTTTAATAGTTCGATAACTATTTTGCAATACAAGTGGTTTCCTTTGTAATCTTGTCTCTTTTATTTTCTGTATTTATTTTGATTGATTTTTTTTGGGTGGGGGGAGAGAGAGAAATATCGATTTGTTGTTCCACTTATTTATGCTTTCATTGGTTGCTTCTTGTATGTGCCCTGACCAGGGATAGAACCCACAATCTTGGCATATCCAGATGATGCTCTACCAAACTGAGTTACCCTGCCAGAGCTATTGTCCATATTTAGAAACTATTTTTTTTTTTGAGAAAGGGACCACAGACTTCACCAGACTGCTAAAGGTTGAGAACCTCTGCTTTAAACACTCTGCTTGTTAGCTAACCTTATTATGGTGATTATCCTATATAATAAAAGGGTAATATGCAAATTGACCCTAACAGTGACTATGACGTGCACTGACCACCAGGAGGCAGACACTCAATGCAGGAGCTGCCCCTGGTGGTCAGTGTGCTTCCACAGGGGGAGCGACACTCAACCAGAAGCAAACTCATGGCAGGCCAGCACAGTGGCGGTGGCAGGAGCCTCTCCCGCATCCACAGCAGTGCTAAGGATGTCTGAGCAGGCCTAAGACATTAGTCAGACATCCCTGAGAGCTCCCAGGCTGCCAGAGGGATGTATGACTGCCAGCTTAGGCCCGTTACCCCAGGGAGTGGGCCTAAGTCAGCAGGTGGACATCCCCCAGGGGGTCCCAGACTGCGAGAGGGCACAGGCTGGGCTGAGGGATGCTTCTCCCCCCTCCCCCCCACCAAGTGCACAAATTTTTGTGCACTGGCCTCTAGTTTCACTATATATGTATATCAAATCATCATGCTGCACACCTCAAATTTATACAATGTTGTATATCCATTATATCTCAATAAAGCTAAGGGGAAAAGCCACTCTAGCTGGATGGTCTATCATGACTTATAATGGAGATTAAGTCTTAGCCAATGCAGGAGCAACTTCCCTAACACCTAATGACCTACTCAATTTTCTGCATTCTGTCTTTAAGTTTCAGCTGCCTGCTTTATCTGCAGCCTTTACTTGTCAGATGGGCATCTAATCCTCTCTGTACTATGATACCCTGGTGTTAATCTTGGACCTCTAGCTTGTATCCCAGATTGCTTTCTACTCTTGGTCACTCTTCCACTTTACTAACTCTGAGTCTCAACTCCATACTGGCCTTTGAGGTTTCCTGGACTGCTAACACTCTGTCCTGCACACAAATTCTAGTCAACCCAGGGTGGAAAAAACATAGCTAATTATTACCAGAGCAATTCTAAAGGATAGCTCTGATCATATTCTTCTGTCAGAATGCTTACAAATTAAGTACAGACTTCTCAGTTAGGGCAATTTTGGTTACAGAAACCAAAAGTTGAAGTGGCTTAAGTACCAGTAAGATGAGGAATTCATGATATAGATACAGGGATATTACACAGGCCTCAATAGCAGGGATAAAGAAATGGGTTGAACGACAGAGAGTGGCAAACTTTTTTGGTAAAGGGCTAGATAGTAAATGTTTTAGGCTTTTCAGACCATATGGTTTCTATCATTCTGTGATAGACAATATGAAAAGGAATGTGTTCCAATAAAACTTTATTTATAAAACAGACAACCAGCTGGATCTGACACACAGGTTTTAGAACCCCTGGACTAAAGCATTGTCAAGACACTCTGAAACTCATCTCTGCCACATGTCTGCTTTGCTGCTCTCTTCCTACTGACTATCTTCTGTAGCTTTCCTGGTTCTAGGTTGGAACATGGCTTCTGAAAGCTCTGATCTTCCATGCCACATGTTCAAGTTCAAATTCTCTCTCTCTATCTGTCTTAATTCCAAATCCTTAGGGTAGGAATGTTGCCTGGCCTTGCTTGGGTCAGGTGCTCACTCCTAGACCAATCTATTGTGGCTAAGGGTCTGGGTCTTGCTGTATGAACAGGGTTTTGGGGCACCATCATCATTATAACCTCTTGGATCAGAATGGAGAAACAGATTCCATAAAAGGGCAAGGAACTAGGCAGACAACTCAGGAGGGACCCTGCTGTATTCATTCAAACTTTTTTTTCATCCCTGTTCTAAGTCCCCTCACTTCCCTTTCTGAAGCAAAATTGACTCTTTGCAATTCTCACATACTCTGCAAATTCTCACCCTGCATTCTCCCCTATCTGCCAGCAGAAATTCTACTCATCTTTAACCTATATATAAAATATGTAAAATATTTTCTATATATATATTATTGATTTCAGAGACGATGGAAGAGGGAGAGAGAGAAACATCAATGATGAGAGAATCACTGATTGGCTGCCTGCTGCATGCTCCCCACTGGGGATGGAGCCCACAACTTGGGCATGTGCCCTGACCAGGAATCAAACCATGAACCTCCTGGTTCATAGGTTGATGCTCAACCACTGAGTCACACCGGCCAGGCAATTCCACTCACCTTTAAAGTCTCTTCTAAAGTTTCCCTCTCTTTCTTTTATATCCATACAACACTCCATTGGTATGGCATTTCTTGTTCTGTTGCTATTTCTGTACCTTTTTCTTTTGCAGACAATAGGTGCTCTGCTGACTGAGAAAATGACTTTTTCATCTTTTCATCCATTCTTGTACCTTTCAAAGAGACTTTGAGTTCCTATTGTTGAGTTTAACCATATCTTCAAAGCTATATAACTTCGAACTGAAGAAAAATGCTGACTATTATAAAGTTGCATTTATACAGGAAATTAGTATCTACCTTTAAGATACATTCCCAATGTTGAATGTTTTAAATTTTTATAAACATTTATTTCCACATTTATAGTAGCCAAATTAAAGTATATTTGAACAGAGCTAGTAATTACAGCAAAACTTATATTTAAAATTGTTGAATACTAAGAACAAATAAAGTCCCATTAAGATCGTATCTTGTTATTATACTAAATTAAAAAGGAATCGTACAGAAATGATATAAGGTAAGTAATAGGAAAGGTTATAAACTTAAAATATTCAAAGTCGCTCTAAAAAAACACAAATGGCCCAAACCCATTAGTATTTGTGTAAGAAATTTTCCAAGAGACCTCATTTTCTTTGTTTCTAGAATTATTAATTAACATCGTTCCCAGAACTCTGCTAGGCTCCCCTGCTGAAAGGAAGAAAGTAAATACAGCACTGCAGGGAAAACTGGTCCATTTCCACTAAACTGAGAGAGGCTTGCGCTTTTGTTAACCAGAAGCACTTGCTAACGAACTATTCCTAAACTATTAGCAACTACATAAAGGCTTTTTATTTAAGGGCATCCTCCAGGGAGACTGCGCTGGAATTTGCAGGTCTGAAAAAGGCACAGATTTGGCTCAACTGTAAATATTAGGTGAACAGAGGCAAAGCCATTGTGTAGGGTAGGGGGTGGGGCGGGTGGGGTTCAGATTCCCAATGTTGATAGAAGGATTCTAATTTCGCTTGGTATTTATTTTTTTCTACTACAATTACAGTTTTGCTAAGAAAAATAAAATATCGGTTGTGCTCTCATCTGGGTTTCTAATTTTCCGTGTCTGCATAAAAAGAAAACCTCCCATTGATCTAAAGGAATCATCTTTCTGCAATCTCCAGAGTCACTGGGAAAACAGAGGCGCGCCCAGCCCCGCGCCCCTCTCACCGCACCCCCACTCCCCCTCCACCGCCCTCCACCGCCGCTACCTGCGGAGACCCCGGTCCCCCCACCCCGACCGCCGTAGGTCCCTGGGGCTTGCCCCACGCAGATGAACCTGGGTGGGTTTGCTCCAAACCATAAACCACAACACAGAACCTAAGCGTGGACTTTGAACCAATCCCTTTTGCCTAGTTTTATTTTTCCTCGTCTCCCTGGCATCCTCGCCACCCCTTGTCATCGTCTTTTCCCTGCCACGGGCTCTCTTCCAGCCAGCGGCATGCCTCAGGCATTGACGCGCAACAAGGAGGCAACCTGAAGGACCTCCGTCCACCAGTCACCCAGGGAAAGACCGAAACTACAACTCCCATCATGCCCCGCACCGGCCTCCCCCTCTCCCCTCCTCCCCCTCCACTGCCAGGGCAGGAGGCGGAGAGGCGCGCGAGTTTTATCTGCAGACCAGGAGGGAGGGATCTAGATCCCTGCGTTCTCACCGAAGGAAGCGTTCTGGCCGGTGGCAGCCGCGGTTCTCCGCTGCAGAGTTTTGCGTCCTTCCCGCACCAGCCCAGAGTCCGAGGGGGCAGACGGTGCGTCCCGGCGCGGCGAGAGGATGGTCATCCGTGTATTCATCGCCTCCTCCTCCGGCTTCGTGGCGGTGAGCGCGGCGGGGACCCGTAGCGGGGCCGGGGTCCGGTTGGCCGGGGTAGGGGCACCGGGTGCGCGTCCTGCGGGAGGAACGCGGCGCTGGCCCTTGCGGGTCCCGGCGGCGCGCAGCACGTCCGGCCGCGCCAGCCGGCCCCCGCCAGGTGACCCGCTCACACTTGGACAATGAAAAGGGCGGGAGCAAAGGTAGGGTCGGGGACCCCGGGGTCCTACTTCCTTTGGTGTTAATTGCTCCCGATTTTGCACTTTCAGCCTGGTTAAGTTTTGTACGGGAGCTTTCTCGGCTGTTTAGTTTGCTAGCCTAGCTCATGAATGAAACAAGTTTAAGAGGGAATAGCTCTCCACCCACCCTTCCCTACCAAGTCCATTTCTTTAGTTTTATACCTGCGCAAAGAGAATGGTAAACCAGGTTTTTCCTGTTGTGCCAGGAATTTTTGTACTGTAAATATATTTGCAGCTTTATGTAAATGTGTGTTTGGATTCTTCCCCCCGTAATGCTGTCGTCAGTTTCATCTGGGGGATATATAAGTGGTGGTCTCTTTAGTTACCGTAAGATATTTTGTTTGGTCGATATTCTTGAATATTTTAAGGAAAAAAATTTTTTTTAGGAAGAGAAGTTAAATAGCCAGATGTCAGATTTTAAGGGAAATTCAGTAGTATACTTGATAGCCCCCTGAGTGAGACAGGTGGCATATGTTTTACATGATATCTTAGCTAATATTAAACTACAGATTTAAGAGGCTTTTTGGTGAGATATATAATACATATATAAATACATGAAAAAATGTAGTATTGATTGCTTAAACTTTGATCTGGCCAGTTAACTTCCCAGCAACTCAACCCAAAATTTGTTTCTGAAGCAGGTGGGATGGAGGACGGAATAGAATATTGTTTGCAAATCCTTATAAGCAACTGAGGCATTTTATTAAGAGGAAATCAACACTGTAGTATAAAAAGAACTCCCTTTTGCTGTAGGAACAATAGATGGGAAATGCCAACTTATCTTTAAATGCAGGCATGCTCTGGTCCCCAGACTCCTGATAGTTTTGGGGTTTCTAATTATTTGTGGCTGCTTAGTCATACCTGCCTTTTATAGACTTTTCCACTGAAACTACACGGCGTGTGTTTGGAAACCCATTCTGGTTTGTGGATACATTTTTTTTTCAAATGCACTCCTTCGTAAGAATGCTACAAAGCTTTTGGTTTCGCCACCAACTTTCATGCTTCAATAATTGTTCCAATAGTATTTTTTTTATTGCACCAGGGATGCTTTAATAGTATTAAGAGGTCTAGGCTATACTGAACAAGTCAAAGGCAGGACTTGAGGCAATTACTTGACTTATCCTGTCAGTACTGTAGATAGTTTGTCAAGATAGTTCTGGAACCCCGTATCAATTCCATTAACAAATATTTATTTCCTGCCTGCTATGTGCCTTTTTAATTTTAAAATTTAATGTTCTGTGCTTTGCTCATGAAGCTAGACTTGAGAGAACCATGTGTTTTATTTATTTTTTTTAAATTCTCACTCGAAGACATGCTTATTGATTTTAGAGAGAGCGGGTTGGGGGCGGGGGGAGAGAGAAACATGGATGGGTTGCCTCCCATACAATCACAACCTAGGTATGTGCTCTGATCAGTAATCGAACCTGCACCTTTTGGTGTACGGGATGATGCTCCAACCAACTCAGCTAACCTGGCCAGGGCAAGAGACCTAAGATGTAATGCAGTCTCTGGCTAGTAGTATAAGCTTGGATAAGGTGTTCCATCTCTGCCTGAGTTAGCTTTCTATAGAATGAAGAATTGTGTGATAAATAGCTCAGAATTACACTCTAGCTTTATAATGCTTTGACTTCATCAGTTGGGTAAATGTGGATACACCCTAGTAACAGCTTCTTTTACTTTAGCAATATACATATTAGCCTCAAAGTGAATTTATTTTTCCTTTGGTGTTTTACTGTGATGTCTCAGGTCCTCTCACCACCCACCTGGTAGTATGTGTCTTGACACGATTTGATTTGAGCTGGAAGACATGCTCTGTTATCACATATGTACAGCCCATAAACATTAATTATTCACTTGATGGACCCCATCTTTTCAAGTCTCAGTTAATCCTCAGTCATCAAGTCTCTCCAACTGTAATATCTCCTATATCAATACAAAGTTTTTCTGTAATTATATGATACTAGAGGCCTGGTGCATAACATTTGTGCACTGGAGGGGGGAGGGGCCCTCAGCCTGGCCTGCACCCTCTCACAGTCTGGGATCCCTTGGGGGATGTCTGCCTGCCGGCTTAGGCCCAATCCCCCCGGGGATCACGCCTAAGTCAGCAGTCAGATATCCCTCTCACAGTCCAGGATTCTTGCATCCCAGGACCCCTTGCTCCTTACTGTCCACCTGCAGCGGAGGTGGGAGAAGCTGCTGCCACCACTGCTGCCTGGCTTCTGGCTGAGTGGCGCTCCCCGTGTGGGAGCACACTGACCACCAGGGGGCAGCTCCTGCATTGAGCGTCTGCCCACTGGTGGTCAGTGCATGTCATAGCGACTGGTCGTTCTGCAGTTCAGTCGATTTGCATATTAGGATTTTATTATATAGGATTGATGGTTTTGGCAATGATAACTTTATGCTTATATATAAGAATGATGATTTCCAAGAGATAATGAAGTTGTTTAAGTCAACTTAAACAACTTTATGCAGGAAATATATTAATATGAATTTCTAATTTAAAAGCATTGAAATCAGTTAGTTTGGTTGGGGAGGCGAATGGGGCTTACAGCATTGAGCTATATTAAGCTTTGAAGGCATCGCTGTAATGTTTTCCCCCATTGGTGCTATTTTATTCGATGACCAACAGTGAGCAGCAAGTGCATGGAAGAACAAATAATTTGATTCCCAAGTCAGTTTGATTTTAGCTGAAGTTTATTAAACCTCAAGGGAAGAATGTGACTAGAATTAGACTTAGCTAAGTAAGTCCCAGGAATTTCTAAAAAGATGCTCTGCCCCAATCAACAGTAGATTCAAACTTTCTATTTAGAGTAAATGCTCATCTTACGTATTCTCATTTCCCTGAACTCTCTGGCTTACAACACATAACAGTGGTAGTTGGAATAATTAATGCAAAAGAGTGATAGCCCTTTTATCCTCCCCAGCTCCAGGTAAGATGTGCTTTTACTAGGAAATAAAAATGATGACACATTATTATGGTATGGATACCTGAAAAACCAGATTTCTTGTGCAGCTGATAAGGTTGCTGTCATTCATATTGTAGTGAAGGACATTTTACTTCAGTTCTAGGAAAATACTATATTATCTTGGTTGTATACTTAAAAGGGGAGGTCTTAGTAACTTTATGCAGGAAATATATTAATATGAATTTCTAATTTAAAAGCATTGAAATCAGTTAATTATTTCATTCATTCATTTCATTCATTTAATAAGTATTTTCTAAGTGTTTGCTGCTTGCAAAGCTCAGTCTTTGGTCTTGAGGGGAACTAGAGGAGAATAGAGGGTGTGGTCTCTGTCCTCAGGGAATTCATGTGGGGACCAGGTGGGGAGATAAGATAGGAAAGGTAAAACCGTCCATAATAAAGTACAGCCCAAGGACACATGCCTCTTTCAGGAACATTCTTACCAGAGATAGAAATAATATAGGCAGCAGAGGGATGCATTGCAGGATGTCAGATAAGGAGGAAATGTGCCAGAAATCATGAAATATGCATGTGGGAGCCTTAGGCAGATGGCAGGGAGAGGGATTGAGTTAGATTTGGAGCCTGGGAGACAGCGCATAAGCCCACCTTGTTCAGACTGGAAAGGGAGGAGCTTTGGGTAAGCGACAGCAGTCAGCAGAGGTCCCCTTGGACCCCTTTTGAGGAGACAATAGACAATAGACTCTAAGTTCTTGAAAGAAGCCCATAATAATACATAAACTCCAAGATACTGTAAGATACTAACTCCAAAAACCCCATAGTACTATGTTTCAGAGATGTCTTCAGTATCTGCAGCTTGCATGCTCTCTGGAGCCTTTTGTCACCAGGGAATGAGGTACTCTGTGACAGGGAGGGACCCCTGGTATGTGATTTTAGAAAAACATCCCTGCCCCCCTTGCGTTGACTAAAATTTCTCAAAAAAGAAATAAAGTCTTGTAATCCTCCGTAAAGTTCATGGGCTCGCTGTGGTCAGTGTGGCTCAATTGAGTGAGCGTGTCGTCCCCTGTACCAAAAGATTGTGGGTTTGATTCCCTATCAGAGTCATGGCACATGCCTGAGTTTCAGGTTCATTCCCAGTAGGGGGCATACAGAAGGCAGCCTCTTATTTTGGTGTTTCTCTCCCTCTCCCTTTCTTTCTAAGGAAAAAAAAAAAAGGTTCATGGGCTCAGTTAGAGTTGGAAGAAAACATAAAGAGATTTTTAGTAAAGGCCACCCACCTAATTTCACAAAGATGAACATTTGGGCATAGAGATTTAGTGGCTTGCCCTGAGGTCATTTATGTCAGTTAATGCAGAGCTAAACGGTAAACGGAAGCCAGGTCTCCTGACTCCTGAATATATTCATACGTATGTTCATTCAGCGATGCATCCATGCATGCATGGATTGAGTCTTGCATTCATCAATCACTGAAAACCAACTAAATACCAGGCTCTGTGTTAGGTGGTAGGTATGTATGTGATGGTCAGGAGAACAGGTTTAAACTGTGCCTTAGTGGCACAAATCAGTGCTGACTTGGGATGCAAACCACTTAATCAAGGAGAAAGAGGGATTCACTGCCTTGGGGGATGTTCCCATGGGCAGGGTGAAATGCGCTAGACTACAGTATGTCCGTGGATGTTGGAGAGGAACCTTTACCGAGAGCAAGTTACAGAGAAATTGAAAGCAATGTCAGAAAACATGGAGCTTTGCCCAGGGCTGCACCTATGTTTTCAAGGAGAGGTGAGAGTGGTGGGAGAACACATAGAAACTATACTCAGAGTTGTCTTGCTCTTTGCAACTGTGGAAGGCATACCCAACTGCTTTGCATGACTTGTAACTATTTTAAACATCAGTGATCAGTAAGGCATTCCACAGAATGTATTCAGTGAGGCTTCATTCTTGTGAGGAAGCCATTGAAAGGAGTTCCAAGGCAGTTAAAGTCAGGATGTGACTGTGTAGAACAGATTGGGCATTAATTCCAAGGTGATTCTAAGGCTGGAAGGAGTTCGTAAGGGTAAGCCTGGGCTCATTAGCATCTTTAACTCATTGATGTTCAGAGTCATACGGCAAGGTAGTTATTTATTCCCATTATACAGTTGAAGAAACTGAAAATGAACCGACCTAATAAGATCATATACAGCAGAAGGTGGGACCCTGAGTCAAACTCTGGTGGGCAGGTGACTACAAAGCTTCTAGAGCAGAAGTTCTCTGTGTGGACACTGTGGTGCCCAGGGCGAATGAAAGTACTAGGGATACTCGATATCCTGCAGTATGATGGACAGGCCCGCATAAGATCTGCCCCATACAAAATGTCAGTGGCACCCGAGGAGAAACAGTGCCGAAGGCCATTGGCAGGGGAAGGTGTGAAGTCAAGTTCAAGACTAGGTGGGCACAAACACGAAATGATCAGAAGCAGAAATACGTTGAGACTCAAGGAAAAGGATGGGGTTGTAAGAGAAGGTTAGACTGGGAAAGCACATGTATTAGTTTCTTAGGGCTACTTTAATTTCCTTTGGTAAATTAACAAAATACCAAAAACTGAGGGGCTTAAACAACAGAAACTTGTCTCACAGTTCTGGAAGCTGGAAGTCAAAGGCACAGTGCCCAAAGGGTTGCCTCTTCCTGAGAGCTATAAGAGAGACTCTTGTTCCTACCTTTTGATGGTTTGCTGGCAATCTTTGGGTTTCCTCAGCATGTAGATATATCACCATGGTATCTGCTTTCATGTTCACATGGTGTACTTGTGTGCTTGCCTGTCTCTGTGTCCAAATTTCCCCTTTTTATAAGGACACAGCCATATAATTAGAGCCCCTAATGACCTCATCTTAACTTGGTATCTGCAAAGACCCCATTTCCAATAAAGCCACATTCATCATGGCTCGGACTTCAACATCGTTTGGGGACACAATCAGACCCATAACAGCATGTAATATGAGGGTTGAAATAGAAAGACCAACTGGTGGAATTTCCCCCCTTTAATTGGAAAAATTTTTGAGCAGATTTCTTGAATCTTAAAGGCAGCGGTTGGATATATAATTATATGGAATTGTAGTCAATGTATAAGGTCTGTTGCTGGGAAGGGAGATTTCTCAATATTCCAAATGAACACCTCACCTCATTCTATTTCATTTTAATATTCCCCCAATTTGATATTTTTCATTCTATAATAAGATTTCAAACTTATAAATATAAATATAATCAAGGTCATGGACTCCTTTATGAAATTAGGGACTTTCCCCCCATTTGTTTTAGGATACTTGCAATAAACATTTCTATCTATTTGAGGAAATGAAATTTTGTCAAATATTTATAATATGAAGTATAAGGTGGTTTCCACATTTCAGAAATGTAAGACTACTTGAGTCTTGGGTGTTTTTTTTCTGTTTTTCAATTTTTTTAATCAAAAATAGAAAAGGAAAACAACTATACCCAGTTAACTGCCACAGTATTTTTAATTTAATTAATAAAGGTCTGCCACTTGCATCTATAGATGCTTACTTATGGTTTACAAATGGATAGTGGGGAAGTGCGGGGAGGGGACCTCAATAGTGCAGTAGAAAGCAGAATAAGATACTAACTCCAAAAAATATTTCTTTAGGTTTTTTAATGTTTAATTTATAAAAAGTTCAGAAATAAATTGTGTGGTGTTTTTTTCCCCCCCAGCAAAGTTAGAATTGTGTGACGGATTGGAAAAAGGCTAGTCTTAGTGAATATTCAGTTTTAAAAATAAAAAATAGCATGACGTACTGTTCATTATATATAAAAGTTTAAAATACTTTATTTTGGAATGCAAATTTTAAAAATAGAAAATTATTGTTAAGCTGTTAAATGTCCATTTTTTAAATAGTTACTCTCTAAACTATAAACTCAAAGACCCTTTTAGATTTCAGCAATTTTTCATTACGAATAGCTCTAATCTGTGTGATTGTAGATGTAGAGTTAATAGAAATTAAGTTGTTCTGAATTAAGTTGCATTCCTGTATTCATTATTTTTCTGATTAATTTTTGTTATACTACTTATCCATTATGCAAAAAAGGACCTTAGCTTTCCAAATTAGAAATTTAGTGAATATTTTTCGGTGAAATGACAAATGCTTATTAATATTTGAGGGAAATTTTTCACTTCTGATTATGTACAATTATCTTTTGGGGTCCTCTTTATAGATGCAGCTTAGAAATATGCCCTTGAACCTTGCTGTTGAGTGGTTTTTAGCCCAGTAGTGATAAGTATGTACTATTGCCTAGTTTTGGGGGGTAGTTGGGGTGGCGGGGAGAAGTGGGGTGGGGAAGAAGAGTGGGAGATTGGTAGCCTGTACCAGCCGCATACAACTGGCCAGTCTAGTTTAAGGCAGTGCAATTTCCCTTCTGTCTTCTTCTTGGCCTTATCTGCTAATTACTGACTAATTACTCCGGAACTGGACTGTGGTAATTTAAAGTTAGTGTTGTTATTTCTTTTATGTTTGATTGTTTCTTCCCTAAACTCTAGAGAAGAAATCAACCTAGGAAAAGCACTTAATTGGATGTTTCCCTTTTGGACTCATGACAGCTTTGCTGTAAGATCGAAAGCTGAACTAGATGCTGGCAGACTGACTCTACCTATAGACCCAGGCACTTTTAGGCTGGTGCAGCCCTTGGGAAACTCCAGAACAATATGGTTGGTCCCCTGGATCTGGTTCCCTCGGTTGCCATTGGCAGCTTATTTATTCCTGAGGGGACCTGAATCCTTGGGCTGGCTCAGTATCTGGCAGAACCTCAAAGAGGGTTTCCTGGAACTGACCCCAGCAAGTGGAAAAGCAGGGTGTTTGCACATCAGGGAGTGTCTGCCTTGCTGTGGGACCTCTGTGGGCTCTCTGCCAATATCGCTGCAGAGCTCCAGGAGCCGGAAATGGAACGCTGGCTGGGACTAAGGGCAGAGAGTTCTAAGTATTTCAGGATGCATTTTCCATTTCATACTGGTAATGGCCCAGATCAGGAAATGGCTTTTTGACATCTTCAATCTAGTGGCTTTGGGAGTGGAGGGTTGAGTGTTAAGAGAGACCCAATTAGGTGACTTGCTTGACAAGTCAGTTGAGATATTTCGTAAATGCAGATAGAATTAAAGTAAGCAGCTATTGATGTACACCAAACCACTATTATAATCAAAACAAAGCAAAGCAAAAACCCCAAAGTAACAACAAACACAGTAACTCAATTACTTTTGAGTAATTGGTTTTCCTTCTGTGGGTTGCATAAGGAGTGGGAGTGTAGTGTTCTTCATTCATGACATTCCCGTATGGATGGAAGTTGACTGGTTTTCTGCTTTGGTAATTATAGTCATTAGGACAGTTCCTTTGAATGGGAATTGGCCATTTCTCTAAGCCTGGATCCCCCATTGATAGGCGTTTTGGGTTGCACTGTCCTTTTATAATTTTTTTTAATCCTCATGTGAGGATATTTTTTCCATTGCTTTTTAGAGAGAGTGGAAGAAAGGAAGAGAAAGGCGGAGAGAGAGAAACATCGATGTGAGAGTGACACATCAATTGGTTACCTCCTGCATGAGCCCTAACCAGGGTGGGGATCTAACCTGCAACCTAAGTGCGTGCCCTAGACCAGAACTGAACCTGTGACCCTTACTTGTATGGGCTGACATTCCAACTGCTAAACCACATTGGCCAGGGTTGCTCTGTCCTTTCATAATAAACTACTTCCTAGCCAAAGTAGGTGTTTGGATGAATATCTGCTGTTATTTAATCTGGAGTCAGTTTATATTCAACCCACGTGCCTACTTCTGCCCCATCTATGGACTTTTTATCATTGGAGGGCAGGGTTCCCTCATGGGTAAGGCAGGGACTGAGCTCAAATCTTAGCTCTGCCATTGATGAGGGATATGGCATTAGGCAAGTAACCTCAGTCTCTTCATTTGTAAAACTGGAATAGGTGTGGTACCTTTTGTGTAGGATTGCCATGAGCTTTGAATGAATGAAGTATTCCACATAAGGTATTTAAGAGAGTGCTCAAGTACTTAGTGTATGTGATCTATTATTTCTATTATATCATCAGCAATAGTAGTAATAGCAGGAAAAAAAATAAAAATGATAACCTTGGATCATGTAAGATCTTTAATTATCAAAATATTGTGTACAGTATATAGAACTTACTAAGCTGAGAGTGCATGCTGGTATAGTTTTTGGAGAGTTTTATAAATTTAAATATAAAAAGTTTTCAACTGACATTTGAATAAATAAACATTACAATTTGAGGTCATTCCCCACACAAACCACTTTATTAGAGTTCTGTAATTTTTGAACATTTTATAGGTAAATAGCATGTTGTGCATGAGTCACTAAACCATATGTATTCACTGCCTACAAAGTACTTACTACTATGCAAATGGACGCCATTTTTTGCTGTACATAGGACATGATTTTAGACTTCTGGCTTGATTTAAAGCTTCCTAAACTTGGCAAGTCGATTTCAATCCAATGACAGCTCTGGCTGATGGATGGTGGCTGCCTGGAGAGCTGGGAGAAGAGTTTTGGAGCCTCGTCTGGGAAACAAGTGGTGTGATTGACTGTTGCTGTCTTCTCCGGCACCAGAGGAGTGCGGACCGGGGCTGTGCCAGCCCTGTCTGAGACTCGTGCAGTTGAACTCTAGCTTTCAGATTTGTGTAACTGAATGTAGACTATGTGGAGTCTGAGAAAAATACGAGACACCAAAATGAATTGATGGGTAATATCCTCTCCAAACACCTCACCCCAAATTTTGGGGAAAGGATGGTGGAGAAGGGCCAGGATTTCTGTGTTTAATGAAGATGAGTGAAACTTCGCGGGAAGGACAGTGATTATCTTGACTGTGAAACTGAACATTGAATCTTGATGCTTGTGACATGTAGGTGGGGTGCTTTCAAAGCTGGCAGATGGGCAGGTGGATGGTGGTAAGTGAGGTAAAGGGGGCTTCGTGGGAAAAGGTGGTGGAGACAGGAGAGGGAGAAAGACACTGCGATAGGTGGACTCTAGAATGTGACTCTGTACCATGTTGAGCCTTGGGGCACTGCAAGGTGAGGTTCAGGTGAACAATGAGTGTTTACCTGTGCCCAGCAATGTGATAGGACTTTTCCTGCAGGTTACTTAAACTTATAATGACCCTATAAAGTGTAGTTTATTATACCTGTTTTACAGATGAGAATATTGAGGTACAGAGTGATTAAGTAGCTAACATGCCTAGGATCATTCAGCTCAGTGAATCCATATTTGAACGCCTGTCTTCTGATTTTGTGTTCAGTACTTTTCATTACCCCACATTGCCCACCAGAAGAGCCTACAATCAGAGACCAATGAGAACCTGGGTCGTGCTGACCCAGAAAGCTGGCGAGGATAACAGTGTGAGCTCAAGCTAAAGAAAGGGGAGGGACAGGACCCCACTGGAAGAGTTCCAGGGGTTCCCACTTAGCTGTTGAGCAAGTTATTCTAGGCACACTGTCCCCAGTGCATGTGAAAGCAATGGCTTCGCTCTGCAGAGACTGGTAATAGCTATAAAGAATATGGGTTGAAATGGAAAGCAAATGTGTGATCATCATCATCATAACAACTACCATTCACACCATGCACAGGAAGTACTCAGGGCTCTTTTGTTTGTTATTTTTATTTCTCAAAAGTAATTTGGCATGGTAGCCATTCATATTCATATCCTCCCTTCCCCCCCCCTCTCTCTCTCTGTCTTAGAAAACTGCTGAAGTTCAGAAACTTTAAATAACCTGACTTGTCATAGGTTCCAGAAGGTCCAGACACTCAGACCCATGCCATCCTATTTCCAAATGGCCATGTCCCTGAGGAAGGAATCGGAGATTAAAGAGAAATTAGAATAAGGAGTGCTCTGAAGCGACTGTGGAATATTTTGTTGGGTGTCCTGATCCAGATTTGCTTCAAATATGATGCTCTTGCTCTGTGTGGTAAAGTTGAGTAGAACCAACTTGATGTGTTGAACTGGAGGGAATAGAGGAAGGGATGGGAGTGTAATAGGGTGATATGGGAGAAGGAAAGGTTAGCCCTGTGGCTGGAACCCAGGGATGGGGTCAGGGGCAGAGATATTTAATCTCTTGGGACAAACTGTAGTGGTGGGAGTGTGTGACCTCATTCTATTCATCTTGGATCCTGTGCTCCTGGGTGACATGTTCTTCATGGGCTGATGAGTTCGTTTTCTACCCTGCAGATAAAGTTTATCAGTATATTGCAGCCTACTGTGGGAGTTCAGTACATGAACGAGTAGAAAGTGGGAGGCCAGAGTCAGGGCTATCCCTGGTTGAAGGGTAGGGAAGGAGGGCCTGTGGGAGTGCAGGCAGCTGCTATGTGTAAAAGGAATAATGTAATGAACACCCACAGGAAGGCAGGAGTGGGTACGCAAAGCCACTGTTCATACATATCACAAAGATCAGCTTCTTTACATGTAATTTACAGAGAGAGCCTCATAAACGTAGTAAATAGAAGAAATTTTTATGATACAAACAAGGTAATAAGTGGAAAGAATGTGGATTTTAGGAGCACAAAGACCTGGGTACAAATTATAACTGGTACCCTAACCAGCAGGTAGCTTAGTAAGTCTTTTAATTTCTTTGGATCTCAGCATCCTCATTTGTAAAGTTGTTAGAGTTTAATAAAATGCCAGCCATTAATAATACCATGAGTTTCATTTAAATTTAAGCCAGCAATAATTCTCTTGTCTTTTGTGAATTCTCAATTTTAAATGCGCTATTAAGATTTAATTAGCCCTGCTGGTGTGGCTCACTGGTTCAGTGTAGATTCATGCACCAAGAGGTTGCTGGTTCGATTCCTGGTCATGGCAAATGCCTGGGTTGTGGGCTCGATCCTTGGTGGGGAGTGTGCAGGAGGCAGCCAACTGATGTTTCTATCTCTCCCTCTCCCTTTCTAAGAATCAATAAAAAAATAAAATAAAAGATATTTAATTAAAGAGCCCTGGTCGGTGGTGCTTAGTGGTTAGAGCATAGGCTCTCATAACAGCTACCATTTACACCATGTGCAGAAAGTACTCAGGGCTTTTTTGTTTGTTATTTTTATTTCTCAAAGTAATTTGGCCTGGTAGCCATTCATATTCAATATCCTCCCTTGAAGCGCGGCGTGCTCCCCCCCCCCCCCCCCCCCATCATAGAAACTGCTGAAGTTCAGAAACTTTAAATAACCTGCGGTTGTCATAGGTCCAGAAGGTCCGGACACTCAGACCCATGCCATCCTATTTCCGAATGGCCATGTCCCTGAAGGATTGCAGGTTCGATTCCCGGCCCCGGGGGCTTGCGGGAGGCAACCAATCGATGTATCTCTCTCACATTGATGTTTTTCTCTCTCTCTCTTCCCCTTCCTCCCTCCCTTCCACTCTCTCTAAAAATCAATGGAAAAAATATCCACAAGTGAGGATTAACCAAAAAAAAAAAAAGAGAAAAGATTTAATTAAAGAAAAAAAGTTCTTGTAATCAGACAGTGGGACCTGAGTTTTATTGAAATGCATTTAGAAGATATGAAACTGACATTGTTTATTAGGGTTAGAGAAGGTTCCTGGCTGGAACCCCTTTGTTTTTAACTTAATACTGTGTTTTAATTTTTTTAGCCAAGATTTTTAGTAGGAGATTCTCTCTCTCTCTCTCTCTCTCTCTCTCTCTCTCTCTCTCTCACACACACACACACACACACACACACACACAACACAATATTTCCTATTCTTTTTAATCATCCAAAGATCTCTTAACCCCAGTGCCTCCCTACATCAGGGAAGGGATCTGTTGGAGCTAATTAGTGGTGACCCCTTCATCCAAGCATGTACCCTTGGGGTGTCCACAGTTCTCCGGCATTCCCACCATCTGCCCTATTTTGAGCCATTTGTTACAGGGCTTGTGAATTTTTTCTTATAATAGAACGTATTTCTTGGCATTTATGTCTTATCAAAAGTGAGAAACCACAAGATTATATTGAGAGGGTTATGTATATGTCATGAAAAATGGGAGCCAGTGAAAGTTTTTTTTGGAAAGAAGGAAATAATAGTCCTAAATGATTATTAGGTGTTTGTTGGCTTCATTCCTTCAGTGTTAACTGCCTGACTGCTTTGGGCATTTGAATATGTATTCCACTCTCTGTGGAAGTTTATTATTATGGGGGGTACAAAGTGTCTCTATTTCCTATGTGTGCTTGGTGCTAGCCTCCCAGCCACTCTGTCACCTCAGAATTGCTGTTTGAGGTCATTGTACTTTAGGGCAGAACTTCCTTGAAAAGCTTGGAGGGGAAGCTGATCACACCCTAATCCACAGTTTATCACCATGGTCACTATTGACAATTCTTTGTCGCGGAGGTTGTCCTGTGTGTTGTAGTCATAGAACAGCATGCTGGTCTCCACCTGCTGGGTGCTAGTAGTACCCCTGCTCCCAAAACAACCCAAAACTTCTTCAGATATTCTCAGATGTCCCTGGGGAGCAAAATCACCCCTGGTTGAGAACCCCTGCTCTGATCTGTGGTAGCAGAGAGAAAGTACGCACAACATGATGAGACTTGGATGGCCTCAGAACTGGAGGAGACCGAAGAGATAGATCATTTAATTCATCTTTCTCTTATGATGAGGTGTGAGCCGTTAAATGACTAGTTCAAGTTCACACTGCTTGTCCTGATACTTCTAGAGCAGTGGTTCTCAACCTTCCTAATGCCGCGATCCTTTAATACAGTTCCTCATGTTGTGGTGACCCCCAGTTTCATTGTTACAAATTGAACATAATTAAAGCATAGTGATTAATCACAAAAACAATATGTAATTATATATGTGTTTTCCGATGGTCTTAGGCGACCCCTGTGAAAGGGTCGTTCGACCCCCAAAGGGGTCGCGACCCATAGGTTGAGAACCGCTGTTCTAGAGCAGCGCACTGTGAGCCTAAAGTACTGCATTGGGAGTTGGAAGACTTGGCGTCTGGTTCTGGTGATGCCAAGTCTTCAGGTTTTTCTCTGGGCTTCAGGTTTTTCTTCACGTTGTTTTTGTTGTCTGGTTGACATATGTCATATACCATGAAATTCACCCTTTTCAATTGTATATTTCAGTGGCTTTTAGATTCAGTGTGTTGTGCATCCATCACCACAATCTAATTCCAGAATTTTTCATCACCACGAAAAGAAACCCCAAGCCCAAGCCCATTAGCTGTCACTCTTCATTCCTTCCTGTCTCCAGCCCCTGGCAACTACTTTCTGTCTCTATAGATTTGCATATTCTGGACATTTCATTTAAATGGAATCATACAATATGTGCCCTTTGGGTCTGGCTTTTTTCACTTAGCATAATGTGTCTAAGTTCATGCATGTAGAATGTAGCAGCACTTCATTTCCTTATATGGCTGAATAGTATTCCGTTGTATGAATATACCATATTCATTCATAAGTCGATGGATATTTGGGTCGTTTCCACTTTTGGGCCATTATAAATAATGCTTCTGTGAATAGTTATGTATAAGTTTTTGTGTGACCATATGTTTTCATTTCGCTTGGGTATATACCAAGGAGTAGAATTGGTGGTTCATATGGTAATATTTAACTATGTGAGGAACTGCCAAATTGTTTTCCAAAGCAATTTTAATTTACATTTTCACTAGTAATTATGAAGGTTCCAGATTATCTACATCCTTACCAATACTTGTTATTGTCTGTCTTTTAGATTATAGCCATTTTAGTGGTTTAGTTTTTGTTGTTTTTTTTAAGAGCTCTTCTAGCTCTGAGGTTTTTATTTTTTTATTCCATACATAAGCCAATATAAGTAACACAGAATCCAGTCTTTAAGGATATATATTTTGGAAATTAATTGAGTTAATCAGTTCTCATATTTTTATGAGCCCCGTCTATTGTCCATTGTTTAGTCATGTTCAGGCTGCAGAATGAATAAATAGCTTTACTCTACCTCTGCCCCTCTCCCCCTAACTACCTCATAATCTGACTGGGGGAGAGGGGGGGATGAACACGAACACAGAAAGCAGAGGACAACACAGAGTCAAGTGGAATACAGTAGTCAGGTGGAATACCGTGCTAAAGTTATCTCAAGGGCAGGTGTGTTTATTTGGATAAGGGCAAAGAAAGTCATATTCAGAGCTAGACAGAAAAAAGCATTTCTTGATTTGGGAAGGTGGCTGATTTTAAGATTTTGTGCCAAAATATTTTGTATTAGCTTGTGAACTGGAGCAGATGTCATTCTCCCCGTTCCTTTCCGGCAGACATGAATTTGATTTGCATATCCATGCTGCCCTTTGTTTTAGAGGAGATGACTCCCTTTCCATGGCTGTTTCCTGTAGTGTGAGAGGAAGACAAATGGATGCTCTATAGTTCCTTCCACAGTGATATTTTAGTGAGCTTGGCTCAGGAGATACTTAACAGGAACAAGATGATTAGTAATTCACCTTTTGAATTCCTTTTCCATTAAAGTGGGGAGGGAATCCTTATCCTTTTAAAAGATTAAATTTGTGTGTTAGGTTCAGAAAGCTCAGAAAAACCTCCTTGGTCCCTGAGAGCTGATAGCTTCAAGGCCAAATATTTAGTCTAAAATTTGGGGCCCTCTGTGATCTGATTCTGACCTCCCTTTGCAGCATTTTCTCTCACTGTTCTTTGGACTGCTATGCAAATACACCAGGCTTTTTTCTCCCTGCCTTCCGTGCCTTTTCTCATGTCATTTTCTTGGCCTTGACGTTGCTCACCCTCCAGTGGGACTAGTCAGAGTCCCCTCTTTTATTAGAAGCCGATGCCAGTAACATTTCCCAGTGAAGTGCACCCACACCGCCCCCTTCCTCTCTCGCCCTCCAGTCTGGGGGGACCCTGCTTCCCGGGCCCTTCATGGCTCAGCCTGTGAACTTCTCTCTTGTGGCCTCAATACAGTCTGCCCTTGGTTATAAGTATTTTGTACCCAGATTGTTTGAACTGTAAGCTCTAAGTTCTATGAGGTCAGGGACTATTCCATCTTTTATTCCTCCAAGTTTTCTATTAGAAAACGTGGCACATATAGTATTTATTGAACAAGTGAAAAAAATATTGTTTCTGTAGCTTCTACTATATCAAGAATATAAAGCTATGTCAAGAATATAAAGCTATATCAGGAATATAAAGCTATGTCAAGAGTACATGACCACCTCACAGTAGGGCTGGAGTAGGGCATGCAGATAGACGTGTGCTTCGGCAAATGTAAAGGCTATGAGGGACACGATTTGTTTTACTGCTTTTTAAATAAGTGGCATGGAGAATCTGTGTTATCAGCGATCATTTTGTTTGAGTATTACTTCTTTTATCCAGATATCAGAATTCTAGAACCCCCGTGTGAAATGAGGCTGGAGACCTAGAAGGAAGCAGACAGGCCACTAAGAGGGGATGGGCTGTTCTCCATTCTGCAGGGTCAAGCGCTGCCCTTCACAGCCTCACCCAGAAAACTGTAAATAAAAGAGGCCACAGTGGTCGTGGGCCCCACTGAGAGGAAGCTCCGAGACATGACAACTGCCTTCGGAAGGCAGGAATGGAGAATTCCAAAAGCACGGTTTGGTATAAAGTAACAGCAGGCTTTTACACAGAAGTGGACTTGGAGAATGTCGGTGCACCACATCAAAGTACAAAAATGGGTCATAATGGTGATTCTTCATCCAGAACAGATGAAATCAGGTTTGGCTTATTTTGGTTTGATGTACTCTGCTGAACAATGCAGGAACATGGGGTGCATTTTAGAAAGTTTCCTAAAGTAAAAATAGTTTAAAATAAAATAATAAGTTTGTGTCTAAAGGGGTGAGCTTCAATTATGCAGAAAATCTCAATCTCCACTTCCAGGAGAAAGTAACATTACTTGCTCCTAATTGCCTCCATGTTGCAACTCCTCTTTTGCCTGCCATTTTCCTTTCTCTCTACCTTCCCATATAGACTCTTTTTCCTCCTCACCATATGAGCTGTATTTATATTCCTTCTTTTTATATTTCTGATGCTGTACTTTTGTTCTTTTTTGACACATCACTGTAGCTTTGCAGCCCTCTCTGTGCACCTTCCCCACAGAGTACCGCCTTTTGACAGCCCGGGTCCATGTTACTGGTAGTTTCATATGGAAGTTACTTGTTGGCAAGCCCTGTCTCCACGCCCCCCCCCCCCCCGCCACACACACACACACACACACACACACACACACACACATACACACCCCTCCATTACATTATGCATTGCATCAATGTAAAGGCCTTGTTTGTCACCTGTGTTACCCTAGTTCTTAGGGCAATGTCTAGCACATGGAAAGGTTCTCACAAGGTCTTGTAAAAACCTGCTGAGTGACCAAAGGCTCCTTGACCTTTAAGAGTCTGATTTTTATTTATTTATTTTTAATTCTCTGGAGGATATTTTCCATTGATTTTTAGACAGAGTGGAAGAGAGAGGGAAAGACAGAGAGAAATATCGATGTAAGAGAAACACATCGATTGGTTGCCTCCTCCACACACCCCAACCAGGGCCTGGGCTGGGGAGGAGCCTGCAACCGAGGTACGTGCCCTTGACCAGAATCGAACCTGGGTCCCTTTGGTCCGCAGGCTGATGCTCTATCCACTGAGCCAAACCGGCTAGGGCTGATTTTTCTTTGTGTTGACCCTCTGTGCGTGTTCTCTCTCTCTCTCTCTCTCTCTCTCTCTCTCTCTCTCTCTCTCTCTCATCCTCCTTTCTTAATTTCTCTGCTTACTCTTTGGAGTCAATATGGAATGCAGACTCATATGACTGAAGACATAGAGAAATTTGAGATGCAGGCACCAGAATTTGGAGGCACTCTTCAACACACAACATCTTGTGAGGAATGCAGGAATTAGGCTCATCTGTGGGAAGGGTGAGTTCCTATGGAGATTTGAGGAAGCTATAAAAGCTCCTAGTGGTGTTTGTGCAGGGTTGAAACAGAATTGTGTCCAGCTGAAGTTAGATGGTTGGATTTCAGCAGACAAGGCCTACTAAGTAGCCCAAGGAGGGCCCAGAAAGCTGATGGTATGGCCACCCGAAGAGGGGGCGGGTCCATAGAATGCAGGTAAGAGCATCCGGACTTTCTCTTAGAGGTATCATTTGTGCCTACTATGGAAATATGAGCTAATTATACGATCCCCTGTAAAATGTAATTGTGAAAATGACCTGTCGTCACCCCAATTATTTTTCAAATGTAAATAGAAGTAGTTTCTAGATCATCTTATAAGATCATTTTCACACATTTGAGGATAGACTGATGTAGAAACGGGAATAACATATTCCAGAACTCGCTGTGTTACAGAGCAGCATCTCTGGCTGTGGATGAAGACACAGCTTTTGGCTGAAGTCCTGTATTCTTGCCTGTGGAAAATACTATGCCCATCAGGATTTCCTCTTTACTATAGAGGATTTGACTATTACAGCAAGTTTTGCCAGAGCAGCTTTTCTGCAAAGTACCCTCTAATTAACAGGAAGCATGTGTATGAACAGTCGTATATAATTTTTATGGTGGCATTCTAAACATATTTTTCACTTGGCTGACTTTTTTCGTTAAGGAAGTAAACATGTAATCTTGACAGGGAATGTAAAAACTATAAAATCAAACCACCCACATCTTGCTAATGTTTTATTACGGCTTCACATTGCTAAGGAATACAAATTTGTGTGTGTGTGTGTGTGTGTGTGTGTGTGTGTGTGTGTTTAATGGTGACCAAGAGTAGTTTCATACACGTGTTGATAGAGAAATTAGTTCTAGGCATTTATATTCCACCAAGCACGTGGGGAAGGAGATAGATCAGCCGGCAGGTATGTAGGTGATGAGCAGCTCCTCTGAAGCTATCCTACTGGGCCCTTGTGGGGTGCAGGTGTGATGCACTCTTGGTCTTCATCCTCCAGAGGAATTTACAGTTAAGTTGGGGAAAGAGGCACAGATGAGTTCGGTGAAGGAGATGATCTGGGAGGGAAGTGGTTGGTGTAAGCTGGGGTTTTCCCACATTGCCACTCTTAACTTTTGGGATGAGATAATTCTTTTTTGTGGGTCATTTTCCTGAATATGATGGGATAGTTAGCAGCATCCTTGGCCCCTGCCTACTAGATGCTCATAGTATCCCCTAGTTGTGACAACCAGAAATGTCTCCAGACATTGACAAATGTGCCCTGGTGGTGGTAGTGGGGGAAGGGGGGGGGTGACAAAATCACTCCCAATTGAGAACCACTGTATAGACATAATTGAGCACATTGTGGGCTTGGGTCTGAGCTGTGAAGAGTAAATAGAACTTAGATAGGAAGTGTGAGCAATATTGGGGTGGTTTAGTGGAAATAAACCATTCTGTAAAGACCCAGTCAGTTTCTACATCAGTCAGTCCTGGAGCAGAGCTATTCAAAGTGTGATCAGTGCACCAAACTTTGTTACTGACATAAGTGCTGTAATTGAGGGTAAACATTTTTTAAATTATTTATTGTTTAAAGTGTTACATATATCTCTTTTTTCCCTCATTGACCTCTCCTCATGCACCTACCCCCCAACGCAAACATTTTTATAGTATGTTTACAGAGCAATTTAATGTGTGTGTTTTTAATTATAAATGAAAACTTTAGGCTTCTATTTTGTATATCTTTGTTATATCATTTATATGGGCATTCAATTTCTGAAAGTATAAGTCTGTGACAAGTTGGAACATTAAAACAACAAGAATTAGCCCTAACTGGCTCAGTGGATAGAGCGTCGGCCTGCGGACTGAAAGGTCCCAGGTTCGATTCCGGTCAAGGGCATGTACCTTGGTTGCGGGCATATCCCCAGTGGGGGGTGTGTAGGAGGCAGCTGATCAATGTTTCTCTCTCATCGATGTTTCTAACTCTCTATCCCTCTCCCTTCCTCTCTGTAAAAAATCAATAAAATATGTTTAAAAAAAAACCAACAACAAGAATTAGAGAAATCTGGTTCATTACCACTGATACTTTGAGAAACATAGAGGCTGTCACCAGATTGGATTTAGGGTGCATAGAAGGGGTCAAGGGAAAAGATTGGCTAGGTATGGCCCAGAGAGATCATGAACTCAGACTGGTTCCTGAGATCTCAGAGTGCCTGACACATCTTAGGCTTGGTGCTCAAATATTTTTAAGATGAATGAGTGAATGCTTCGAAAACCTCCAAGAAGAGCCGGGGCACCTAGAGGGAATCCAGTGGATATTTTAGAGATGGGAGTGACTTTTACAAGGGTATGTTAATGTCATTTGGTCTACAGGGGAAATAACAGTGTGCCAAGCAGCAGGTGGCCAGGAATGAGCCCTAACCGGGGATGGGCACCATGCTGCTCATGGTCATCCTGGCCCGCTGTGCCCACTGCTCGGTAGTGCTATTGCAGAGTCAGAAGAGGCTCCCACCACCGCAGCTATGCTCACCAGCCGTGAACTCGGCTTCTGGCTGAGCAGCACTCACGCTATGGGAATGCACTGACCACCAGGGGGCAGCTCCTGCTTTGAGCGTCTGCCACCTGGTCGTCAGTGCGCATCATAGGGAACGCTCGTTCTGGTCATTCCGCCATAACGGTTGCTTAGGCTTTTATATATAGAGAGAGATTCCCTATTCTATACTGTACATCCCCATGACTTGTAACTACCAATTTGTACTTCTTAAATCCTTCCTTTTTCACCCATCCCTCCCAACCCCCTCCATCAAAATGTTCTCTGTATATATGAGTTTGCTTCTGATTTGTTTGTTCACTTATTTTGTTTTTCAGATTCTACATGTAAGTGAAATCATATGATATTTGACTTTCTCTGTGTGACTTATTTCACTTAACATAATACCCTCTAGGTTAATTCATATTGTTGCACATGGCAAGATTTTATTTTTTTATGGCTGAGTAATATTCCATTGTGTATATGTACCACTTGTTCTTTATCTAATCATCTATTGAAGGACACTTAGGTTGCTTCCTTATCTTGGCTACTGTAGGTAATGCTGCAATGAACATAGGGCTGCATATGCCCTTTTCAAATTAGTGTTTTGGGTTTCTTTGGATAAATTCCCAGAAGTGGAAAATGCTGGGTCCTTCTTTGTTTCTTGTTACAGCCTTCATTTTAAAGTCTATTTTGTCTGATATAAGTATTGCTACCCCGTTTTTTTGTTTGTTTTCATTTTCATGAAATACATTTTTCCAACCCTTTACTTTCAGTCTGTGTCTTTCGATTTGAAGTAAGTTTCTTGTAGGCCACATATGTAAGGGTTTGTTTTCTTATCCATTCAGCCATCTTATGTCTTTTGATTGGAGCATTTAATTCATTTATATTTAAAGTAATTATTGATAAAGATGTAGTTACTGCTATTTTATTATTCATATTTTTTATCTTTTTTTCCTTCTTCTCCTTCTTAAAGAAGCCCCTGTAACATTTCTTATAATGGTTTGGTGGTGATGAACTCCTTTAGCTTTTTTTTTTTTTTTGGTCTGGAAACCTCTTTATCTGTCCTTCAATTCTAGATGATTGCTTTGCTGGGTAGAATAATCTTCACTGTAGGTCCTTCCTTGCTTTTCATCACTTTGAATATTTTGTGCCAATCTCTTCTGGCCTGACAACTGTGTGCACTGACCCAGGAGTTCTCCAAATCCTTATGATTTTCTTAATATTATTTTATTTTCTCTAGCTTTATTGTAAGAATACAGTATATAATACATATAACAGAAAACATGTTAATTGACTGTTTATGTTATTTGTAAAGCTTCCAATCAACAGTAGGTTATTAGTAGTTAAGTTTTGGGGGAGTCAAAATTATAAGTGGATTTATTTTACTTCGTGGGGGTTGGCATTGCTCAAGGATCAACTGTATAGGGACTTAAACATTTAAGTGTAGCTTTGAAAAATAATATTAAATTTGAGGTAGCAGATTTTACAAACTCCTTTATCTGTTTTGATTTGGTTCTAAGATTGTCTTACTTAGCTATCTATTAACATTCTATCACGAATTAGAAGTAAATATTGTTTCAGTAACCTGTAATCTGGAATGTGAAGGGAGTAGCCTAAACTATTCTGAAAGTATTGGTTCCCAATCAGAAAATACATACAGGGTAACATTTTCATTGATGGTGGGCTAGATTAGAGTTCATGGCAAAGGGTCCTTCTGCCCAGCGGCAGGGCAGTAGTAAGCTCTCTTTGATCTGCTCTGAAATATTTTTTGAACTCAAGAACAGTAGACCATAAACTCTGAAACTGCCTCAGTTTCAGTTTGGAAACTAAGTGAAGTGATTGGTTTTAATTACATGTTAACTTCTTGATCTTAATCTATAATTCTAAAAGCGAGACAAGTGAGTATACTCAAAATAAGCAGGTATTAAATTGATGTTGTGTATCAGTTTAAAGATACACCAGGATGGACTCTTAAGTCCTTGGGGATTGCCATGGGGACATTTGTTAATTACTCTTTATGTGGCCGAAATTTCTGGTTCTCCTTGTTCTGCTTTCTGGTTTTATCTTTAGCATTCCTTCCTAGCCCTGTATGCAGCAGAGCTGGGAAAGTCAAAAGGTTACTCTTGTGCACACTCAACAGTAAACAGTGCCTGTTTGTTCCTGGGTTTGGCTAGTCTACATGGAGCAGTTGGACTTCATTTTCCTGATGACAAGACTGCAGGGTGTGTGTAGGGAGACCCTTTTCTTTCCTCATCACTCTTAGTCTGCTTTAGTCTGGCTGGGATGGGGGTATGGCTGGGTCAGCAGGAACCTGGGTGGGAAGTAAATCCTTATAGAACATGTTCTGCTGGTGTGACAGCATTATGCTCATATCTATAGAGAAACTCATTCTTACCAAAGGATATGTTCCCAGAGAGTGAATTATCTTTCTGTTTAAATCAAGTTTTTTAGTTTGGGCACTGTCAGCGCTTTAACTATTGATGCCTGTAATTCACAGCTTTCTTGGGGGTGAGCTGAAGTAAGGCAGAGGCAAGTGTGTACCCCCTATGCCTAGCACAGTGCCTGGCATTTGCTAGATCCTCAAAATGTGCTTGTGGAATGAGTAAGAGTGAACCAGTGAAGGAATGGAGAAAGAGAAGCCAAATTCCCGTGGAGTAGTGGGACCAGGTCTCCGTGTGACTAGCAGTATGCCTGCTAAAGAACAATAGCTGACGAGGTTTATGGCCTTAGAATAAAAGTCACTATAGTAATAATAGTAACTCGTGTGTGTGGCGCTCTTGCGGTGTGCCAGGCACTAAGAGCTCTGTATTACGTCATTTAGTTTTCATCACCACGCTCTGAGCTGAATTATGATGTGCATTTCACCTATGAGGAAATTGAAACTTTGATAGGATAAGTAACTTGCACTAGATATTCCCTTTCTGACTCTCCAGGACTAGAACATAAATCAAAACTAAGTGGCCCAGATGAGGCTCGGTCCACTGCCCATGGCATCATCATCAACATGCTAACCATCATGAACTAGTTGCAGAGATCAGGCCCCTCACAGACCTGTGTCAAGCTTGCAAAGCTTGCAGTGGCCAGGCGTGCCTCCTCACCTACTTTCACGTCATCCCTGTGTTAGTACTACCAAACCAAGTACAATAACACGAGTGTGTGCATTGTGTGTGTACATGTGTGCGAGTGTGCACACGTGTGTGTGTGTGTGGGGGGGGGGAAGGTTTTCATTTAGGTAGGTTATTTTTGTAACAATTAAGTTTTGGATTTATAGGCAGTTCTGTTGTCAAGCTGAGTGACCAACAAAGTGGTGTATTGTTAATAGAAGCATGAAAGTTAGGAGAAGGAGGTGAATTGTGAATTGATGGGTTGACCTTTTGAAAACAAGGTTTTTGTTATTTCTGTTGTTTTGTTTTACCAGTCAAGTTTGAGGTGATGGTGACACATTTAAGCATAAATTTTTAGAAAGGCTTTGGAACTATGGGATTGACTCTTGTGAAAGAGATCAATTTTCAAATGCAAATTTTGGTTCTATTTTATAAAGGTTAATAGTTGAAGTTCTGGAAGTATATGATATCGTCTAGGGCAAAAGTATTAATATGAAGAGAAAACAGATTAGAATGTATATTGCAAGATGTTATGATGTCTTCAGTTTGCCTGATTCAAGCACAACATTAGTATGTGCTAATATTCCTATCTTTTCTG
The DNA here is from genome assembly GCF_000147115.1 of Myotis lucifugus. Classification (NCBI taxonomy): domain Eukaryota; kingdom Metazoa; phylum Chordata; class Mammalia; order Chiroptera; family Vespertilionidae; genus Myotis; species Myotis lucifugus. The sequence continues at coordinate 3,089,406 of NW_005871119.1, read as the reverse complement.
CCTCTAGATTTATTACCCTGTCTCATTTATGTTAATGAATAGAAAATAGAAAATATATTAGCTGTATAGTATACTTCTATATTTACAGCGAAACCCAGGTTAGTTTTCTAGGATTTCTTTATGAGCCAAGTAATTTTCCCAGTCAGAGGTATGCTAGAATGCTTTCAGGTAAAGAATATCAAAATATCAGCCATACAGAGCCAAAGCCTAACATTGTTACAAAAACCACCACTACACATATTATTTTAAAAAATATGGTGGGGTTTATTTTTTGCCCTTATTTTTGCAAAGTAAGAATTTATAAATTGACTTTTAAAACCTGATTAAAAAAACAACAACACTGAAAAATGAGAATAATAGACTTCAAGATTTCTCAAATGTTTGGAACAGAGATTTGCCTTCTGGCTTGAAAGTTATTTAGACAAACATTATAAAGGAAAAAAATATATAATCTTGTGTGTTTGCGCACCCCCATTTCTCCTGGCTCCTACACTTCTCTCATGCAATGGTCTGCAATGTTTTTTGATCACATACCCCAATAATAAAAAAATTATTTGTGAATATATTTCCAATATCTGTATATTGTAAATAAATTAGCTAATATAATAAAAGCAAAACATGCAAATTGACCGT